>NW_022985696.1:300000-554962 GCF_902459465.1 Asterias rubens
AGCTAAAGTAGTAGTCCAGTCTATTTTCTATACCATCTGCCCTGGTAATAGTTAAAAAGCAGGACAGTTCTTTTCAGAACTGAGAAGTCTCCCGAACCTCCGATTATCTACTCCGCGGCAGTAGAATAAAGCAAGACAGTTCTCTAAAGAACAACTCTACCTGGCAAGTAGATACACACATGGTGATTCTTGAAGATCCTTTGTTTTGCAAATGTTTCAATAGGCCTTTTCACACTATCGACCTTCGATCCGTTTCGAAACTTATCCGGATAGGGTACGTGTTGGTTTCTACATGGATACGAACAGCTTCGCTTTCACACTAGCTCTGCGCGAACTCAGCTTTTTGGTTACACGTGTAGCTTTCAATCCGTATATTGTGCGCCCGTTTCACACTGCAAGGTCTTACGCAGATCGTAGGACGCGGCTACTTTTTATGTACGCAGCCCCTTGTACGAATTTGTTTCTTTACGCGCTGGACAACTGTAGTGTGCGCGGATGGCACACTCAACATGGATCAAAATTAACCCTGAGGTGTTCACACTACGGCTTTCGATCCGTGTTGGAATCTTCGACACGGATAGAGATTTATCAACTTACCTCCCGGGCAGGGTTGGTTTAGACACGCATAAAGCGCCATATCCCCGGATCGACACCATGTTGAAAAGTTGTAGTGTGAAAAGGTCAGTGAACATATCCGGATCGTATCCATGTCCAACACGGAAAGTTTTTGTAGTGTGAAAAGGCCTAATGTCTCTTATCAATGTTTGCTGGCGTATAAAATAAAGTAAAATGAAAATCTTATCAAATACGGAATAAAAATGTTTGCTCTTACTTGTACCTTCAAAATCTGGACTTGGCGGTGCGCCATTTCTACCATTGGCTGTGGAAAAATTAACAAAAAGAGAAGCCGTTATATATAGTGTATTATAAAGGTTAATTGTTGAGATTGGCAGCCCGTCATATGATGCAATTGTGACGTGATTAGGCGATAAGACTACATCACCATAAAAGAACATCTTTATGTCAGTGCAAACATGCTGAATCTCCTAAAATAGCGTTTAATTTTGATCACGAGTTTGAAAGTATCAAATGTCGTATATGGCTCAAAATAGCACGGATGTAACGGGCCAAAGTACAACATTTTTGCTTAAATGTACACTTTATGTCAGTGCAAAAAATGCTGAATCTCCTAAAATAGCGTTTAATTTTGATCATGAGTTTGAAAGTATCAAATGTTGTATCTGGCTCAAAATAGCACGGATGTAATGGGCCAAAATACAACATTTTTGCTTAAATATAAACTTTATGTCAGTGCAAAAAATGCTGAATCTCCTAAAATAGCGTTTAATTTTGATCATGAGTTTGAAAGTATCAAATGTTGTATCTGGCTCAAAATAGCACGGATGTCAGTGCAAAAATGCACATATCTCTCTTTGTTATATACACTTGTTAGATTTAACTAGTACATATAACCATAACTAGTCTACTTGTAATAGCTTTTATAACTAAAACTAGCTGACAAGTTATAGCCGTTTGAACTATGACCAGTTTTTAAGTAACACCTATTGTAACTATAACTACATGTAGTTTACAAGTTATACTATTTCTCGTAACAAGTATACACATAATAATTGACTGGCAATGAGGTAACTATTGTAAGTCTATTCCCCAGAGGGACTTTGAGTGACCAGAAGAGGGAGCTATTTAGGCCCCTCTTCTGGTCACTCACAGGCCCGAGGGGTGATAGACGTACACTAGTTACCGAATTATGCCAGTCAATATGTGTTTTATAACACAGCTCGGTGTTAAATATGATATAAGAACAGAAATCTGCAAAAGGAAGGAAGTTTTGTTGTTGCTGTTCACGGTTCAAGTCAAGAGAGGGCGCTGTAACCGGGCACTATTTTCAAAGGCTAGTGCCCGCCCGGGAACTAGTTCCCGCAAACGCGCGTGCGCGCGATCACTAGACTATATTAGTTCATCCCACGTGACCGTGTTTCAGCCAACCTGAATACAGAAAAGACAAGAGGTGTGTTATAATTATAGTTATCGCATATCGTAACTAGTAATTGTCTAATACATACAGAAGCACGCTACGTTCCCTATCTATAGTTAACTAGTTATAGCTATCATAACTATTTTACTAGTTATAAATGTTATAACTATAACTAGTTTACTAATTGGATTGCCTTATACTTACCGATGAAGCTGGCACAGTACGGATACAAGAGTGAGATCAGGAGTATGATCAGCAGCACGCTACATTCCCTTCTATAGTTAACTAGTTATAGCTATCACAACTATTTTACTAGTTATAAATGTTATAATTATAACTAGTTTACTAATTGGATTGCCTTATACTTACCGATGAAGCTGGCACAGTACGGATACAAGAGTGAGATCAGGAGTATGATCAGCAGCACGCTACGTTCCCGATCTATAGTTAACTAGTTATAGCTATCACAACTATTTTACTAGTTATAAATGTTATAACTATAACTAGTTTACTAATTGGATTGCCTTATACTTACCGATGAAGCTGGCACAGTACGGATACAAGAGTGCGATCAGGAGTATGATCAGCAGCACGCTACGTTCCCTTCTATAGTTAACTAGTTATAGCTATCATAACTATTTTACTAGTTATAAATGTTATAACTATAACTAGTTTACTAATTGGATTGCCTTATACTTACCGATGAAGCTGGCACAGTACGGATACAAGAGTGAGATCAGGAGTATGATCAGCAGCACGCCACGTTCCCACATCTTGGCAAAACGAGACCCGGGCATGACCACAGTCTCTCTGATCAGCTCGCAGAAGTCCTCCCACCACTGACCGATCTGTCGATGGATCCTCTGTGAGGATGATACGTAAAACCCACGTTTTTAGGGTCAGTACAAAAACTTGCTAAGCGCAGAATAGTTTTGCTTAGCAGAGTCCAGCGACCGGCCAAAATTACATTAAGTTTACACTGTTGCAACTGGTACCCTGCTACATGTTTTGAAGGGAAAAAAATCAGAAAAAAAAAATCAAGAAAAACATTCTTGTGTCACTCCCTTAAAACGGGTTCCCTTTACAAATCTGCAACGGCTAATTAAATTTTCTCAAGATCTTTGGAGTGACACAGGGAAAGTTTATTTGAGATAAAATTACCGATGGAAGTTCTGTTGTGCTGCAACATCAAGTTGGAAGTTATGGAAACAAACACACACAGTGAAGCATGCAATACAGACGTACCTACTACAGCATAAACAAAACACAGCCACAAGGCATGGACCTCCTAAAACTAGTGTATACAAAAAAAGCAAGACAAGTTTTCCAAGAACAAATCTACACAGCAAAGCTGACATACATGTATACATGGAGTTAAAACAAAAGGTTTTATTAATGCAAGTAGCTAGACACACAAAGCCACTTCAACGTGTGGGCTACAATTTTTTTCCAGAGGCAGTTTCCACCTACTCCTAGGGCTGAAACAGGGTTACCCCTTTTACAGTCCATACGGATGTAGGCTTGGGTATCATCAGTCCAAAGCCTGGCCGGTAGAGCAGAAAGCACTACCTCCCCAATTTTATGTAGCAAGTGTCACGACCATGATTTGAACCCACACTCTGCTGATCAAACACCAGGGCTCAATTTCATATAGCTGCTAAGCACAACGAATTTGCTTAGCAAGAAATTTTTGCCTTGATAAATACAGGATCTCCATCCAAATTTCCATGTGATTTTTAGGATAAGCAAAGAACAGCTGAATACTACGTAGTAACAAGCAATATGCAACATATGAAAGTTTGGATGGTATTCTTGTATTTATCAAGGAAGAAATTTCATGCTTAAAGCAAATTGTTGTGCTTAGCAGCTCTATGAAATTGGGCCCTGAGCTTGAATCCAGACATGCCACGTTAACGCAAACTCAATATAAGTCGCTGCTGTCCTGTAAAAAATTATAAATAAATAAATACAGAGACTACTTTGCGTAACGGACGACAGAAATCTTACCGGTGTGGCTATCCTTATGGGGCTTTGCTATTATGACATGACAGACAATTGAATTAACAAGTTATTAATGATGGAAAATCTTAATCAGTCGTTCAATATACATGTATATATGCTATGCAAGGGCGACGCTCTGCAGTTTTATCTGTATGAAGCCTGGTTCATACTCCATGCAAAAGCGAATCAAATTTTGGTTACACACATTTTAAACTTTACAATTTTTTTAAAGAGATATCGCCTTACATCACAAGGCCACAGACAGCCACTTCAAGGTGAGGGGGCCACACAAAACTGATTTGGACTGTTGACCCAAATCAACTGCCCCAAGGGGTACTCTGCCATACTCTTGGAGCTGAAACAGGGTTATCCATTGTTTGTCCACATGTCATCAAAGGGTGCATTCGATTAGCTTCCCTGGGTCGACCCCTATGTGGCGTATTTTATTTTTTTCCAGGACAAACGTTGGCACATAATTACCCAACGTTCGTCCTGGAAAAGTCGCCTATTTTGTTTTCCAGTACAAACGTGTGCAGATGTTTACCCACGCTCCACCTGGAAAAAAACCAGACGCATCATCATGTGAGCCTTCTCGTCGTGACGTCAGTGCACCTCGGGTCAGTCCCAAGTGACCCTATCCGAATGCACCCAATGATGGCAGATAATGCAAGGGATTGATTGGTACATGTGTGTAGGCTCCGTTTTTTCCACTTGTTACGCACGACGCAATACATTTTGGCAACAATTCTGCAATGCTCTAAAACTTTGTTCTACTATTTTGACACTTGAACTCAAAACAAGCCATTTCACAGAGTTTGAGAAAAGTGGGGCATGTAGAAATAAAGTTGATGGGGGAGGGTAAATTTTGTAGACAGAAAAGTCGCCCTAACATAGCAGAAAGATATTTGGTTACTATTTGTGCGGTCAAACATTTCAAACATTTCAAGAGAAATTAACATTCACATACAATCAAAATCCTGTGAGAAGTAGTTCAATCACCAACCGTGAATTAGTAAAGAAATATGAAGGCAAGAGAACCAGTTAATAAAACAGACCAAGGCAAGGAGATGAGAAGGGTTGGAACTTAGACCAGTGGACAAACGCATTCTAAGATGGCCAGGATTAGTCAAACCTTCACCAACTGTGACTTAAAAACCTAGCTAAGCCCAATTAAAACTTCCTGAGATGGCGAAGCGACTTTCAACGTTACAGCTGTTTTTGCTGCGAATGTTTCATAGAAATTAAGCACATCGCAGATTGTGACGTCAAAATTGGTATCTTAATCGCTCTGCAGGAAGTTTGAACCAGCTTAATCCGTTCTTAAAGGTATTCTAGTTCTCCCGATTCACACAACAGGTTAAGCCAAAATTTCAATAGGTTTGTTTCTTCATGTATTTGTTCGATCGAGTCTGCAACTATTTTGCAAGCCCTACCAATCCTTTACAATCCCTTTTTCAAATGGAAATAGACACTAAGCGAACTCATTTGTGCACAGCCACAATCACTGGTATCCTTTTTGTTACAAAGGTACCAAATGAACAACAGATAAATCCCATTTTTATCGTCACAAGTAGTCTAAATTCCTTCCTCAGTATAAAAATAAGCTAATTCACTGAGTTTCAGAAGACTGGAGTATGTGGAAACAAGGTATAGGTAGGGTAAATTGTGTATTTGAAACAATGCAAAAGGCAACATTTGACTTTGACTGGATTTGGAGTGTTCCCAGATGAGTGGAAGAGTGAGGTGGACTTACCGCGGTGCACGAGCCGTGATGAACGCTGACGAGTTCCTCGATGTCGAAGGCTTCCATGGAATTTCTGTCGCCCTGCATCATGTTGGCTCTCGTCAAGGAATGCCCTGCATCAAAACGTCAAACAAATTGGTAATTTCAAACAACTTCAGATTTGAGTGACCAAAAAAAAAACCTGACAATAGCGGGATTTGAACAGGCAACCTCCAGGTTCACCGGCTGGTGCTCTACCATGTTTAGGCCACATAAACAAAAAAATTGTTTATCGTCCTTTTTTTTGCGGATGGGGGAGGGAGGGAGGTTTTTTTCTTTCTTTTAAAGTTTTGTTGACATGCCAAAATATGAAATCAAGAATAAAGAAATCATCACAATCACTATAAAATAAAGGGTTTGTGTGTTTTTGATGTTTTCAATAGTTTTGTCAAACAGTTTTTCTGTAAACTTTTTCAAACAACTAAGCACAGTGTAGCCAAAGTAAATATTTGAAGAACTGTTCTTGCTTTGCCAACATGAATAAAAATCTGTACATTTTTTGAAAAATATCAGCTGAAAAATCTGGGCAGTAAAAGTATAAAGAGATATCCAGACATGGAAAAAAAAAAAAAAAAAAAAAAAAAAAAAAAATGGGGTCGGGGGTTTTGAACGGTCGGGCGGGGACGATCAACAATTTTGTTTTATTATGTGGCCTTTATACTCAGCATGTAGAATGGTTTACTACCCCCTCCTAGAGAGGTTTTGCAAGACTATGGATACAGATATGGATTCAACGCCAGTTTGTCCTTTTTTTAGTTAGTCCATCGCTTCTATGTCATCAGCCTTTTCTTCTTCTATTTAGAGTGGTGTCCTCGGTCAATGATATTATGGCTGAGGTTTCTCCAGGTCTTCCTGTCCCCCATGCACGTGGACACTTCCCCAGCTGTCACAAACCCAGTGTATTTTTTCAGCAGATCGACATAGGTCAGATGGCCTCGACCTCTTTGGGCTTGACTTTGCTTGGGCTCCCAGAGCACAAGCTTGCTGGCTGGAAGCTCAGAGTGGCAATAGCAGTGCCCTGCAAACCTCACTCTTCTAGCGCAGATTTTGGCGCTAAGCTTGGGGAACCCGAGATAGAGGTCTGTGTTTGATATATTATGTTCTTGCTCTCGACACCAAGCACCTGGCGTAGCATTCTGGTGTAGCAACCGTAAATCATATCATTACAACCCAGTCTGTTTTGTACCTGTTTTTGCATTACCTGTTTGTCTTGTTTCGATGCTTGTAGTTCATCTGTCTTGGCTGCCTAGGCGTAATCTGACAGCCTCATGCCCTCTTTACTTTGGTATACATAGATTCACTTTTTCCCCTTCATCTTCGGTGCTTTTTATTTTGCTTATAAATCAGTGTAACATGTTGTAACTTGAGGAGTGTATTAAAAAAAGTATGACATAAATGTTGACTTGAATTGAATTACTGATGACGAACTTACTTGGCGACTGTGTGCTCGTCTTACTATGTGAGATCCTACGAAGGCTCTTGGAAGCAGGGATGATACCCTCTCCTGCGCGTACTCTCTCTTCGAGTCTACCTGCAGCGTCGCAGCGCTCCTCTGCGATACGTTGCAGCTTCCTTGCAACTGAAACATCCAAACATAACAACATTTATATTTCAACAGCACAACTAACTTTGACAATGGATAAAACCCTCTTTATTAAATGCACTGGACACTATTTAGTAATTAATCAAAATAATGGTTCAGAGCTTTAACTTTGTAACAAGCAATGTAGAGCTGTTGATACTATAAAACATTGTGAGAAACGGCCCTCTCATAAAGAAGTAATTTTTCACAAATTTGCTTTTGAGATCTCAAAATTAGATTTTGAGGTCTCGAAATCAAGCATCTGAGAAAGCACACAACTGCGTGTTACAAGGGTCTTTCTTCTTCCATTATTATCACGCAACTTCGACGACCAATTGAGTTCAAATTTTCACAGGTTTGTTATTTTGTGCATATATGTTGAGACACAACAAGTGAGAATACTGGTCTTTGACAATTACCAATAGTGTCCAGTGCCTTTAAAGATCAGGGGCCGAATTTCATAAAGCTGAACAAAAATGCGGGCCCCTGCCAGAAACACCCATCCTCCTAGCGATTAGTGCACTGGGTTCTTTTACTTGCATTACACAGCACCTTCCATCCAAAGGACAAACGCTAATGGTTTACATCCTGTTAGATTTTGACAGGGCTGGGGTGGTTAGGATTAGGCTGGTGCGACTAGTGAAACTTTCAACTCGACCAGTTGTGCCTCCCTCAAATAAGTCGCGAGCACCTTGGACACTAGTCGCGACTTATTTTTAATTCCCAAGATGCATTGAGGCATAGTGTTTGCTGCAGGAGCAGTAGTAAACTTCATGCTGAAAGGATTGGTTCACCAAACAGGTAGTTGCAACTTTTGCAGTCGTGATGGCGGCACGATTAACCAAGTAGTTGAAAAATGGCAGTCTCGACTGGACTAGCAATCAATAGTCGCGACTGTGACACTAGTCGCACTAGTTTCCCAGGTTTAAGGTCAAGTCACACTGCAGCGATAACGAAAACGATAACGATCATGACGCAAACAGAACATTCTATTGGTTGAATTGCTCCACACAGAACACGCACACGCTTATTTAACCAATACATTCTCTTTGCGTCGTGATCGTTATCGTTTTTGTGACCTGGACTAAAGGTAAACTTTTGAAAGACTAGATTAGCAAACCTTCAGGGTAATGATGTAGTACGTTCTGTAGGTCTGCTTTATCCAGTACCATGAGATCACAGTGGGCTGCAGCCCTGATGCTGTTTGTTCTCGGCATACTGAAAACCAGACTGACCTGAAGAAAAAAAGAAGCATAAATAATTTGTGAAAAAATACTTGCCCTTTAAAGCAAATTTTTCTGGTATAGGGGGGGGGGGCCTACATGTAGTTCACAGATAAAGTTGCTCATATTTTATAGAGCTGCTTAAGCAGGAAATATTAATGGAAATGATTGTGCTAAGCAAACACAAGAAGCAGGATACCAGTCATAAATTGTCAAGTGGACATGATATTTTGGCTGGTAAGCATATTCTGGTAAGCATTTTTTTTGTTTGTGATTAGCAATTTTTTGTGCTCAAGCAGCTCTTTGACAATGACATTGGTTCCAGGGCCAAGTATCATAAAGCTGGTAAGCACAAAACTTGCTTAGCACAAAACTTTTGCTTAGTAAAAATAGGTTACCAGCCAGAGTACACCATACAGTTACCGTTGCTACAACTGGTACCCCTGTCAATTACTTGCTTTGCTTTATGAAATTGTGACCTAGAACTTTGAACTTTGATGTAGAACTTTAACTCACTGTACATAACGGTGACTCAAACAAATACTTGTTTCAATTTTAAATTGGAAAAGAGAGTAGTTGCAATCTGCGCAATTGTTTATTATTTCAGGCATAATAAAGTGCGGAAAAATGGTTTACCTCTCCGAAGAGTTTGCCATGGCGGAGGGAAATGATGGGTGTTTCGTCATCATCTGGCGACAAAACCTGAAAATATGAAGATGAATGTTATTGTCAATAAATATTAAGCAATTATTCATTGTCAAAAGCATCGAGCCAAGCAATATGCGTCTCTCTTAATATTAATGCATGACGTCATTAATTCTTACCCAAACTGAGGTTCTGGGCGCATGTCCGCCACCACTTGCAGTGCCTTTAGGCTTTAGTAATACTAACTAATAGCCTTGTTTTGTACTATTTTTTTTAGGGGGGGGGTTAGTTAGTAATAGTATTGTGACGTACCTCATTGTCATTGAAGTAGAGAGGCGTATATTATTAGTTACTACATCTACAGGGGCCTGCTATACTATATTAATAAATACCTTGGACAGTTTCAATTCTGATTGGTCAAAACCTGGTCACGTGTGGGAGTGTTAACGGTGGTATAAAGACCGGCTTTGGAAAATAGCGAATAAGTGGCCACTAAATCAGCATACATTGTGTAAACCTTGCGCTCTGCACTGTATCGCACGCTTATTTATATCCCTGTTAGTTTCATTGCAACTTCGCGCACTTACGCGTATGCGCGCTGAAAACGTATCAATTTTGAGTGCGCGCGTGTAATATGTGCGCGCGTATAAACTGACGCCGAGCTCATGCGCGCGTTTTAATGCACAAGGAACAGCGTTCGTCCAATCATTTGCCTCCTTTGACCCCAGTGAAGGCGCTGAACAGATCATTATTGTCACTGGTCTCGAAGATCAGTAATGTGATAAACGCACGAAAGAGATGGGAACCATCAAAAGCTCAAATATGGCCCCTGAACATGTCTGGAAGTACCGCAGAGAGAAAAGTCACAAAATTTTGACAATTGTAGCCGTTTAATTCGCTAAAAGAGGTATTTATTAATGGGAATAACAGCGTTCGTACCCGGTCTTCACTGCGTGGTAATGACCTTGGTTGGTGGCTGGCGCTGTTAACGGACCTCGCCTCCGGCTCGGTAAATTGTAAATTTTGAGTCCATTCCAAGACCAAGTCGTAGCATTTAATTAAAGCAAAACAGTTTAATGAATGGTAAGTTTTTATACCAAGACCTACAAGTCTTGTGAAAATCTGTGAGCATTTGACTCTTAAATAAAATCCCTTCCAAAATCTTACCGAAGAACTCGCCGCCGTCACAAAAACAATGTGACAACTGCTGACTAACCAATAAGGCTATCTCAATCCACGTTGGTACGCGTAGGAGCCAGACATTAAATCGCAACAAACTAGAGAGGGCGCTTGACACATCTCTTTCGCACGCCCCTGGATTGACTGCAAACCGTTGCATCTAGGGTTTGCCATTAATTTTTAGTACATTAATTAGTGAATATGGTCATAATATATTTTGGGAAAAAGGTACGTATCCTACCACCACTTTTCATTCGTTAATTCAAATGAAATAATCCTTTTGATTAGAGAGAAAGTGGGGAACAGGCTAGGCTATTCAAGAGTATACTTGAAAACAAATTGAATAGTATAGAGAGCGAGTTGACCAAACGTCTTCCGGATTTGTAGTGTGCCGACGTTCTTCCAACTCTGAGCTAGCTGTCTAGCCAAAGTTGACGGTTTCTCTATCTTTTGCCCCACATTACTTTCGAAACATTATTTAAATATGTAGGCCTACTAATCAGCGGTATATGGTCCATAAGACTGGACTAAATTAAACATTTAAAATCATATACCTTAAAAATATTGAACCACAAATAACAGTGATATACTAGTTAAAGTGGATAATATTGAAAACTTGTGTGTCAAAATTACTTTTGACAGACTTTTCAGCCCATTGGGTATTTATTTGTTTTCCCAAAATAAGTTTCGGGATGCCCGTCTCCGATCGCGGAATTTATGCAAAAATACTTTGACACTCGACACTCGACAATATTGAGACTGCCGTCGTAGTTCCCCAAATAAATATAACGTATAATATTTTAACGGTTTTAACTCCACCAGACTCAACGGGTAGCCTAGCCTTCGCCTCATCGTGTAGCCTCAACGTGTAGCCTAGCCTACGCCTGTCTTAACACCGTAAAAACTGCTGATGAAGTTTCAGCCAATGGTGGTTTTCGAACGCAGAGTTTCGTGCCGCATTTTTACCGAGAAAAAAAATGGATGATTAATTTGTTTGTTTGTCTGCTGCAAGTGGCATCACGAAAGCCAAAGAAAATGTGTACCCCGTGTTTACTATTGACCTTGATTGATGAAAAGCTTGTATAATTATATCTCATTTCGCGCCAATCAACTTTAAGGCATAACAAAAGTATAACTATGTTGGCGTAACTTAACGGGCTCCCAAAAATAAGGTAGGGATTTTTTTCTTTCTTTCTTATTATAGCGTTACGTCAAAATCCTGCTGAGTGGCAACCAACGTAAAAAAGTGAATAAATCACAAGGCTGTGATCTTACCTCCACCTCTCCCCTCTGGATGAAGTACATGTTATGGCAGATCTCGTTCCGGATGGCAATTATTTGACCAGGAAGATACAGGGAAGGTTTAATCTCTAAAGAGAGCATGCGCATGAAGCCTTCGCTCATGCCCTTGAACATTGGCGCCTAAAAGAAGTAAACAAAAACAACCAAAAAAAATATATGAGTAAGTTACACAAAATAAAATAAAAAATAAAAAACGTCACAGGAGGCAATCTAACAACCAGTTCCGGGCAATCTCCAAGAAGAGAATCCATTTATTTTGGAATTGAATGTTCATACAAAATTATTCTTTGGATCGAAAGACATTTTTTGAAAAATGTGCTACCAATGGGAGACTTTGGAACGCTAGGTGGCAGCAGACTTACCAGGTAAATTTCCATTGTTTACGTAGTTCTGAGCCTGCGCACATTACCGAGAACAATGGATTTTACCTGGTAAGTCTGCTGCCACCAAGCGTCCCAAAAGTCTCCTATTGGTCCCTTTCCGTAGCATGCACTCAATTTTTATTTTTGTGTGTTATCCCCTTGGGACACTGTTTTTATTTTCTTAAAAATGTTTCCAAAATTTCATTATTCTAGATGGAATCAGAATGTCTTTAGAGTTGTATCCGTACTATACATAATTTTGCCATTTTTTCATGAATGGTCTGTTATTTTAAACTCTCTCGTGCCTTTTACCACAATGTTGTCTATATTGCTGTTCAAATACATTGGTTACTTTATTATTATTTTGCTCTCTACACCTGCCCCTAAAATGTGACCCACTCTGTGAAAATGAGTCAGATGACGCCCAATGCATTATTAAGTTATGGACAGTTTAATCTGTTTTTTAGATCTATAATTGCATGGTTAACCTCGAGAACACTTACTTTTAGGCAATAAAGCTATAAATACAACAATTTTGTGATCATACTTATTTCTAATTTGTATCCTTTTGCGCGAAATGGTAGTTTACAATATCATTTTACATGTAATTCGTTTTTCACAAAAAAATGGTGTTGTGGTTAATTTCAAACTGGAGTAACTCAGCAACGCTATACACCCCAAAGCTTAGACATTTACCAAATTACTGCTGCTGATGTGTTCTTTCCAGCAATGCATACAACTCAATTCCTGAAATTGCCCACATCTGACTAATTTTCACAGAGCGGGTCACAAATGGGTTTTCATTTCAGTCTGTTCATTTACCTTTCCTACTCTATCACTATCAAGTAAAGATTTGTATTTTTTATGTGAAACCGGGCAAATAAATAACAAAAGTTTTGGAATAAATTTGCGAACCTTATCAAGGATATACTTGTTGCCACTGAGTGACACCTCAGCATGGAAGGTTAGAGGCATAGCATTAATCAAGCTGTCGTCAGTTACGCCTTTCTTACGGAACCATAGATACTCGTAGTAACCAACTACTTGCCTCTGAAGATCGTCAGTAACCGTTTCGTCTCTCTGTGTGAGTACAAACGAAAACATATATTTTAAATGATATAATACTCATAAATACCCCAGACAGTTTCTCTAATCCTATTGGTGGAGAGCGCCCTACCACTTCATAGCCGGAGGGGTGTTGTGTTGAAAAATATTTTCTTAACAATTATAATTTTTGCATTTATTTTACTTTGTGACCAAAAAGTTATAATGTTTTTGACCAAAAAGGTATTTATGAATGGGAATCAAAGTGTGTTGAATCGGTTTTCAACTTGTGGTTTAAACCCGCCGAGGCCTGGTTCTTTATAATTTACCTCGACTTCGTCTCGGTAATCAAGAACCAGGCCTCGTTGGGATTAAACCACTAGTTGAAAACCTCTTCACCACACATTGATTCCCATAATAATACTTAGAAATAAACACAAATAACTAATAATACAAAATGTAAGCTTATCAGAGCTTTATTACATGCGTGGGGCGTTATTTAGTTCATTATTCCCTACAAAAAATTGTGGATGGAGCTTTGTTTGACATGGAAAACATTATTTAGACATACTCGATTTTACTGTGTTTTAATAATGCCGCCAACCAAACCAGGCTTACTAGGGCGAACCCACTCTTTTTATACGGTGAGTGCGCTGGTTCTTATACGTGACACACAGGACCTATTAAGCCAAATCCGAAAGACCATGTCCTTAGAGATATCAAAAGTGGCGTGTACATTTGTAGCTGGTCCTAAGTTAAGACGATTCGAGTTAACGCGTCCTAAGTCGAGATAAAACTGGTCTTAACTCTTTGTGAATTTCTCACCAGAGCCTGAGTTATGTTAGGCATTATACCACTGTTAAAAGTACAATATAAGTTGGCGTTTTTTGAGAAAGTTGTGTTCAATATTTTGGAGATACCAACCAAGCTCTGCTTGATAACATTGAAGCGATGAGTGTAGCGCGCCCTCTGTGCGTCAAAGTTGGTCAACATGGAGGCCATTCCGCCGAGAATCATCCCAAAGAAGACGCCCTCACCGATCAACATGGCCACAATTGAGACCCATTTTTCTGATATATTCACCGCACTGATATCGCCATACCTAGAAAATATGAATAAAACAATTTTGGAAAGGGATTGTCATGTATATAAAAATGGTTGGCTGATCATAACAAGTCGGGCAAAAAGTTCATATTATATTTAAGCCCAGTTTCACAGAGCTGCTGCAAAATTAAGCAGCAAGTAACAATCTTCAGCTAGATGGACTGCACATGACGTCATTGACCGCCATTTTGAATGAACATGATGCAAAAGTGCATTCGTGTATGCTGCAAACGACTCACATTCAATGATAGACTGTCACGTAATCACATGCGGCCAATGCAAGAGGTCTTTGGCTAATTAACTGGATACCAGTCACAGAGTGGAGCATGGACCTTATCGCAAATACCAATGCGCAAGCGCAGACTGTTGAATGAGGTGCATTGTGGGATAGATAAGGATCAAATTTGGATACCAGCTAGACCACAATGCACCTAATTTCAAGCTTAACGCGCGCGCCCCAGTATTTGCGAAAAGGTCTATGGTGTGGCCGCTGTTAGCCTTATTTTGATAAGCATACACTGTGAAGTGTTTAAATTGAAACCATTGGTGTTTGTCACTTAAATGGTGTCACTGTATCTTTTGCTGAAAATTTTGTATTTTTTTGTTTTTGTTTACAGCTTTGCTATTTCATGTGAGTGGTTGATCACACAAAATATTAACACTGTCTGAGACCTATCTGGAAGCTCTGTCAATCCTTTAAAATATTTTAAAACAAACAGAAAGTAAATTATTTTACCCAGTTGACGTTGCAGTGGCAACAGACCAATAGAGAGCTATTACATACGAATCTCCGGCACTACTGTTTCTTATATCAGTCCCTGTGGATAAATAAAGAGTCAAGAATATCGTAAATATTACAACATGAGACTTTGGAACCAACGCTAGGTGGCAGCAGACTTACCAGGTAATCTTCAACTGTTTACGTAGTTTTGATCATTAGCACATTACCGAGAACGATGGATGTACCTAGTATGTCTGCTGCCACCTACCGTCCCTAAAGTTCCATTTTCCAGGTAAATTCCGAACTGCAACCAAAATCCCTCTCAGATAAAAGTGAGATCATAAACCCACAAACAAACTTGGAGCTGATGTAGTACCAATAGACTTGTGCAAGTCAGTCGCGCGTATCCAAACATGTTTCGTACCATTTTAGTCCCCACGTGCATTGCTCCAAAATGAGGGTACCTTTTAATAATAATATAATAATATAGGTATTTAACTAGCGCCTTTAACAAAGATCAAAGCGCTGAACAGTGAATAAAACAAGAACAAAGCGAGAAAGGAGAGAAAAACAGAACAACAAAAAGGATTAATGACGAGGCTGATTGAAGAAGTAGGTTTTGAGTTTTGTTTTGAAAATGGCAGTTGAAGACGATAATCACTCAACAAGTAACGTACTTGATAAAGAAGGTGGAGTACTACATTTTCTTATATCCAAGGAAAGTAAAGACAAAATAATGTGCGTTGCATTTTGAAAGTGTTTGAAATGTTCATGTGCTAATAGGGGCCATGCATAATTCCACCGAAAGGTTTTCATGGTGGAGTAGGCCTATACATTTAAGTTTCAAGGCGGTGGCTTCACTTTCAAATATTTAATGAAAAATGCCTCTCTTTTCCAATGGTACTACATAGGCCTATCATTTTGAAGTTTTAAACATGGAGTGTTAGGTAATAATCGGCAATACCGTGCAACTTGGTTTTAATGTTTTTTTTTTAAATTTTTATAGATATTTGTTTCACTGCGAATACATTTTGTTTACATAAAGTCACTTTTGTGTTTCTGGCAATATCGGCATGCCATCAGCAATAATTTATTGTTCTCGGTTTGAGAGCCGTAAAAAAATAAGGCAATGGTATGACACTCCAATCAATTTGATCACCCTCTTCAAATTGCAGTTCACTATAACATATCACCCATCATCCCCTCGTTTTACTCTACACGTTTGCCACTTTCAATTTTCGGATCGAGTTTCAGCATGGGCCAGACGGATCGCCCGGAGCAAAAACCACTAAAAAACAGAGTGTGGGGGGGGGGGGGGAATGCCAACGCTGATACAGGAAAAAAAAGAGAACACAGAATGCCGGGAGCAATGCACACTACATGGTGGGACAGAAACAAAGTGCTTGCCCCTGTTGAAATTTGACCAGTTTTTGTCGCTCGTGTAATGTGGTCCTAATTTCATTTTTATGACTCAATTTCTGTCGTGGGCGACACTGAGTGGTCGTTCTCTAACATTGATACTTCGCCTGGAATTTCAATTTGTAGTGTCACCCCCCCCCCCCCCGTAGAGAAATAGGCGCAATATTATAATGAAGACAGATTCCTGTTTATGGATATATTGGTTTCGTATTTCAATGTGTAGTGCCTACTTTGTGAAATTATGTCCCGTTATGTATACTTTCATCAAAACTCTCGTTATACAAGTCTGAATTAGGAATACGGTACGTTTGAGATTTTTTAATTATTGTTTTTTAATTTTTTTTTTTTAGTATACTTCACAATGTTAACAGTAGAACTTTATCATGGTGCAGCCATCTTGAATTTCTCCTATTGATATCAATGTTACCAGGCAGAGACTTGAAGAACAAAATAGTCTGGTTCCTATTCGCAAAATGATTAATAACATGTATGATTGTTATTCGAGACGAGGAACATGACCAAGATGGAGGCAGCATAATAAAGGTCGATTGTAATAACAATGTAAACACAACGTTTGTAAAGCGTTATGACCAATATATTCCGGGGCAAAACAAAAAACGGTAATGGAAACATTGCACGTTTTACTTTGCAGGGATGTAGTTAAAGCAACATTTATAAGAAAGGAACTCGCTAAGAAAACTTTGTGCAATCCATCGTAACATAAACAAGAGTACACAATTCGTTTTAGCATGACATTGATTTAATTTATTTTTTTATTTTTTACAAAACTCAAAACGGGAAATTAGTTTAATTGTGTTTTATTATCAAATATATTATTTAAGACAGACATGTTTCAGGGGATGCTTTCTACCAGTATTATTAAGTTTTATGTAAACCTATGATCTTGGGCGATTTTTTTTGTACAACCTACGACCACATGCATGTGCACATTAATGAAAACAATGGGAGTCTTTGGGACGCTAGGTGGCAGCAGACTTACCAGGTAAACTTCCATTGTTTACGTAGTTCTGAGCGTGCGCACATGACAGAGAACAGTGGATTTTACCTGGTAAGTCTGCTGCCACCAAGCGTCCCAAAAGTCCCCCATTGGATAAACACAACAATATAAATTAAAGTAGTGTTACAATGTTATCTTCGTAGCTCACCATCGTGATTACTTCTCAACTAATGAAAGTTCACAATTATTACCCTGGTAAAACACAAGTTGAAATTTGAATTAAAGCTACAACTTACCTAGATTGAAGGCCAGCGCCCAAGAGTCATTTCGACACGTAATATCAATGCCTTCGTGGTGGCCAACACAAGCTAATGTGTACCACAAACATGCTGCAGTATGAATAATAAGGCCTGCTACGGTAGTGTACTTAACAGTTCGTAATAGAGACGTGTTGGAGCCTAGTTTAGATTCACGGGTTTCTGTAAAACACAAGAGGAAAAAGACAATAATTATAAGTAAAGTTTTAAAAGATGGAAGAATGTGTGGCTTTTTTGACGCTAGGTGGAAGTAGACTCTTACTCTCAAAAAATTGGGATACCAATAGACCTTATCGCAAATACTCGGTACGCGCACAACAGACGTGGAATGAAGTGCATGCTGGTCTAGCTAACTATCAAATTTGGGAATAACTAGACCAGCATGCACCTCATTCAACAGTTTGCGCTTGCGCAATGGTATTTGCGAAAAGGTCTATGTGCAGTAACGTCTGGTACCCTGTGTGCGCACGCGTTTTAAGGAACCGGAAAGGGCTTATAATTGCAAGTTGTCGCGACACTCTCAATACACCGCAGCTCTGACTACCTCGTACGTCTGCTGCCACCAACGTCCTGAAACTCTCCAGTATTGAACAGTGCAATCATGTCACGGGCTTTTATCAATACCGAATAACACATATTAAAGTGAAAGATGAAGAACTTCCTGTTATGCCAACTGATAAATTCGTAAGCAGAAAACAAGATATTTTATAAGTAAAAAGATTTGTTAAGGTTGAGGCACCAGTCAGAATAAAAACTGGGCACAATTTCATAGATCTGCTTCAGCACAAAAAGTAAGCTTCACAGAACAGCATGCCTATCCAAAATACCATTTCATATTGACTGGTGACTTACTCATTTATTTCGCTAAGCAGGAAATGGTTAGCACTATTATCTGCTTAAGCAGCTCTATAAAATTGGGCCCTGATCACAGTCGTAGTTGACTGGTTACCTGTTTCTGCTATTAAGCAAGGTTTATTCGGCACTTAACATAGTATGAACTCAATACATTTACCGGCCGGCATTCCTCCTTTTAAAATAACACATTATGCGCTTAATATTAGTCATGCCACTCCGAATATTGTTATAAAATAATGCCAACCCCTAAGAAAGCTATTCATATCAATATTGATCGTCTTTATATATTCAACTGTATGCAAAACTGTGTCATGATATCATATTTCAGTCGATAAACTTCACTACATGCGAAAGTAATAATTTGCAGTCACAAATGCCTTCGGCGCCATTTTGAACCCAGCAGACGCAGTGTGTTCAGCATACCATCTACAAAGCACATGTATAAGTCTTTTGAGTAGATACGTTATCTTCCGTGGAGATTTTTTTCTTGCAGAGAATGATCGATCGAACACTCTAGTACATGATTCAATATGCGTCTAACCTTTATAGCAACAGCATGTTCATGGTGTAGGATTGCACTATACCCTATGGGCTGATATTATTCCAGCATGAATTTTCAGCATGATCCGACCGGGGGGGGGGGGGCATTCTATAAAAAGGGTCTAGTTTGTGTACGAGTCCTTAAAGCCATTGGACCCTTTCGGTAAACAGTATTGTCCAAGGCCCACACTTCGTGTATCACAACTTTTATATCAAATAACAAACCTGTGAAAATGTGGGCTTAATCGGTCATCGGAGTCGGGAGAAAATAACGGGAAAACCCACCCTTGTATCCACGCGTTTCGCCGTGTCATGACATGTGTTTAAACTAAATCCGTAATTCTCGTTAACGAAAATTGATATTGTTTTACTGTTTTCTCAAAAAGTAAAGCATTTCATGGAATAATATTTCAAGAGAAGTATTTCACCACTACCTTCTGTAAACCCTGTAAGTTATTTGTAAATCTGTGAACTTTTTTTTTGTTTCTGTACCGAAAGGGTCCAATGGCTTTAAACCGATCACCAAAATGGCGACCGGGTGCTGCTGCACTATGAACGCTGACCATTTTCATCCTTTTAATAATAGATGTAAGTCTAGGGTCTAGTGTATAAAGCAGTGTCCTTAAACCGATCACTAAAATGGCGAATATAATTATGTAAGTTTCCAAAAATAATGCTCTAGTGTACAAACAAGTGATTCGCTGATGTTCATCTTTTTAAAGAAACACGTTGCCTTGGATCGGTCGAGTTGGTCTTTGAAAAGCGTTTGTAACCGTTTGTTATAAAATGCATATGATTAGAGAGATATTTCAAAAGTAGACTATATTGTTCCACACAAGTATCACTCAAAATTGCGTGGTTTTCCTTTTACCTCGTCGACTAACACGGTCGGCCATTTATGGGAGTCAAATTTTGGACTCCCATAAATGGCCGACCGTGTTAGTTCGCAAAGTAAAAGGAAAACCATGCAATTTCGAGGCAAATTTGTGTGGATCGTTGTATTCTACTTTTAAAATATCTTTCTAACCATATGCATTTTAAAACAAACGGTTTCAAACACTTTTCAAAGACCAACTCGACCGATCCAAGGCAACGTGTTCCTTTTCCAGATACAAGTTTCTAAAAACAAAAAGGGACTAGAAGTGTACAAACCAATGTCTAGTGTACAATAAATGGTTATAGTGTTCAAGCCAGCGTTTAAAGACAGTGGACACTATTGGTAATTGTCAAAGACCAGTCTTCTCACTCGGTGTATCTCAACATATGCATAAAATAACAAACCTGTGAAAATTTGAGCTCAATTGGTCGTCGAAGTTGCGATATATGAATGAAATAAAAAATACCCTTGTCACACGAAGTTGTGTGCTTTCAGATGCTTTATTTCGAGACCTCAAATTCTAAACTTGAGGGCCCCAAAATCAAATTCGTGGAAAATTACTTCTTTCTCGAAAACTACGTCACTTCAGAGGGAGCCGTTTCTCACAATGTTTTTTACTATCAACTTCTCACCATTGCTCGTTACCAAGTGAGGTTTTATGCTGATAATTATTTTGAGTAATTACCAATAGTGTCCACTGCCTTTAAGTGGATTGAATTGCCATTTTCAATACCCCACAATCAATGCGTTGTATATAAGCATACACAAAAATGTCTGCCCCAAAACAGACAAGGGCATGATATCACACCAAAATACACAACGCTACCTGAAGTGGGTCATCTTGGATGATTTGTACTATAATGTCACAGTCTCTCATAAGCAATTAAGATTGATTCATTGATGAATCTTAACTACGTGAAATTTAGGTAATTCCTCTCACTATTTAGGCATCAACAAAGGTAGTGGTAGCACTTAAAGTCACTATACACTTATGGAACAAAACATTAAATAAAATAAAGTTCACAGATTTACAAACTTACAGGGTTTTACAGAAGGTAGTGGTGAAAGACTTCTCTTGAAATATTATTCCATGAAATGCTTTACCTTTTTGAGAAAATATTGAAACAATTATCAATTCTCGATTTCGAGAATTACAGATTTATTTCAAACACATGTCATTATACGGCAAAACGTGCGGAACAAGGATGGGTTTTCCCGTTATTTTTTCCCGATTCCGATGACCGATTAAGCCTAAATGTTGACAGGTTTGTTATTTGATATATAAGTTGTGATATACGAAGTCCGGGCCTTTGGACAACATGTTTACCGAAAGTGTCCAATGGCTTTAAAGACTAAACTACTGAGTAATGTATACAAAAATTGCATGAAACAATTTAGTACTTCTTCAGATGCAAGAAGGGGACAAGCCAAATACACATTACTTTCGTGAATACACGTATACATGGCTTGCCTTTCATCGCATCTTACGAAGTAGTTGCTGCTGCTACGAAATAACATGCAGATTTTGTTAATATAATAAAGAGAATTCTCTAAAGACAGTGGACACTATTGGTCATTGTCAAAGACCAGTCTTCTCACTTGCTGTATCTCAACAGATGCATAAAATAACAAGCCTGTGGAAATTTGAGCTTGATTGGTCGTCGGAGTTGTGAGATAACTATGAAAGAAAAAAAACAACACCCTTGTCAGACGAAATTGTGTGCTTTCAGATGCTTGATTTCGAGACCTCAAATTCTAAACTTGAGGTCTCGAAATCAAATTCGTGGAAAATTGCTTCTTTCTCGAAAACTATGTCACTTCATCAGAGGGAGCTGTTTCTCACAATGTTTTATACTATCAACCTCTCCCCATTACTCGTCACCAGGTAAGGTTTTATGCTAATAATTATTTTGAGTAATTGCCTTTAAGTACAACTCATTTCAATCCAATTTATTTTCCATTTCGATTTCACTGGTTTACAATAAACAGCGCCAACATGGTGTTAATTTCACCAACGATATCGTAATGGGATAAATAACACCATGTTGGAGTTGTCAGGGAAAAGGAGGCAATAATTATGATTGTGTTGGAAAGCCTTATTTAGGACAAGAGAGTGTGCAACAAACAGACATGACGGAACAGGGGGGACAAGAAACAAAAACACGGATTCAAACATTCAGACAATCAACAACTAACATGAGTACGAATAAATAACGATAACATAAAAATGAATTTAACAGATACATTTTAAGTTGATGTTGGAATCAGTTGAGAGATGGGCGCCTTTTAAGGGTATATTTTTATGTACTTTTTCCTAACAAAAAACACAATGTCCACAGATTTACATTAAACTTACACAATCTGAAGATTATGGTAGTAGAATGCTTCCCAATTTTACTTACTGAGGTGCTGTAGTTTTTGAGAAATGAGTAAAAGGAATAATTTTCGTCTCAGTTTTAGCATGTAAAAACGTATTAACCAGTTATGCTATGGTTTTGGCATAATATCATAACTGGTTAAGGGGATTTTACATGCTAAAATAATTTTGGTCTCATGAGACGAAAATGATTTTGTGACTTGTTTTACTCATTTCTCAAAAACTACACAACCTTAGTTAGTAATATTTGAAGGGAAGCTTTCCACTATCATTCTCTTCAAACCCTGTAAGTTTAATGTAAATCTGTGGACATTTTGAAAAAGTACCCGAATCCTTTAATCATTAGAAGCTTTCCCTTAGCACTACCATCCTTGGTTTTTATATCAGAATAAAACAGCTTGTTGTTTGTATATTTATGCATCAGCATCAAACTCTAATTGATTCGTGATGCAAAGTCGACTTGTTGACTTGCGTACAGCACAACATAACACGATGACCTTATCAAACACGAAGGTTCTTTTTGTCCTCTTCGCCCTTGTGTGTAAAATCAACATCCCTCAAGGATGCACACTAACAAAATCTCTCACTTAATTTCAAGCCATACAACTCTCTGAAATTACAGACTACAGCGACCTGGGTATTGAACATAATCATGTCTAAATCTGAGTGCCTTATGCACATAGGAGGAGCAGCCATTACAGTAGGCTAGCTTAGAACAGATAGGGACGAAGGAAAAAAGTCATTTTTTGCTCCAAATCGCCAGACAAAAGTCAATACGATGGTATTGAATCGCAGTAAAACCCGCCTTCTTTGCCCTACGCTTGGGTTGCAAATCAATGGCCGAATGCGTCGACGACTGTTTCATGTATGATAAAACAGCAAGTTCATCAATAATCATGTAAACAAATCAGTGATAACAGTTATGGTTTCATGTTACTGGCCATAGCACATTGCATTTCGTGTTATTATTTTTACGATCAGAATGCTATGTGCACAGCCACATCATGGGTAGGCCTATGTATTTATTTATCTATTTATTTATTTATTCTTTTCAAGATCGTCATACGGGTATAAAAATCAGCCCAACGGCTGTTTTACATTTTGGTTCTGTGTCTTAAAAATGAGAATGTAGCAAATAATTCATGGTTGTTTATGTATCCTTTAAAGGAACACGTTGCCTTGGGTCGGACGAGTTGGCCTTTGAAAAGCGTTTGTAACCGTTTGTTATAAAATTAATATGGTTAGAAAGATGTTTTAAAAGTAGAATACAATAATCCACACAGGTATTACTCGAAATTGCACGGTTTTCCTTCTACGTATTGAACTAACATGGCCGGCTAATTACCCATAAATGGCCGACCGTTTTAGCCAACGAGGTAAAAGGAGAACCACGCAATTTCGAGTGGTACTTGTGTGGATCTTTGTATTCTACTTTTAAAACATCTTTCTAACCATATGCATTGTATACGAACGGTTAAAAACGCTTTTCAAAGACCAACTCTACCGATCCAGGGCAACATGTTCCTTTAACCATCGCTTCGACCATGATGAATACAATGTGATTGAGTTTGCCAAGTACAAGATCTGTACAGAGTTACCCAATATTTATATGTTGTTTACAAAAAGTGTATCCATGACTGTGGCTGTACACAATTACATAATCTCTTAACGTTTCCAGGAAACAGTTACTCACAAACGTAAAATAAACTTCAATTACAATTATACATGCGATGACGGAATCACACGTCATTCACTCCTGTTATTACAGTCTTATTCATATTATGCTAATGAGGTGACTTTACACTAATGAATATTCATGCATGAACACTACAATGAATAATTAATCCTTCAATTACCCATGGACCAATCAGAAGACAGGGATTACGGTTTATAGCGTGCCACGGAGTCATTAAAGCACTTAATTAATTAATTGGAAGAACTTAGAACATTTGACTTCGTGACTTATAACGGCCTTTAATTAGTTGGTGTGTAATATTTTTGTATTACGCTCGCTTGGGAAAACTGTATTAGCTTTAAAGGTACTTGACATTTTTGGTAAATGTCAAAGAACTGTATTCTCACTTGGTGTATCCCAACGTATGCATAAAATAGCAAACCTGTGAAAATTTGCAATGTTGTATACGTGAGCAATGCCATTTTTTTTTTTATTATAGATGTGTACAGCATTGCTTCACAATCAGTGCGCCATGAAGGTTGCCGGTCATGCGCATAGACCTTATGCATTGACGTCATATAGCTGTCATCTTTAAGGTTCACCGGCAGACACTATTGTAATGCACACTTTGTACGCGCGGCGCACAGGACTGACCAATGAGCAACCTTCTTTTGGTGAGGGCGCCCTACTCAAATGACGTCATATGCATGAGACATGCAGGCTAATCACACATGAGTTCATATAATCAAAATGGCGTACAATCAAGAATCATTGCGGGCGATGCCGTCAGATAAATACAACTTATTTAAAAGAAACGTTATGCCTTAGCTGCCATGATTATCATTAAATATTTATTGTTAAAAATGACTGGGATCTAGAATTAATCTAGCCGATTAATGATAAATATATCTAGCCATTAATATACACCAAACATTCGACTGGAAATTCTGGGCAATAATATTGACACTTGTCATGAGACATGTTTATTTGTTTCGCTATCAAGGAATGACATTCCAAACCTAAACTTACTTGATAACGAGTAATGGAGAGCTGTTGATAGTATAAAACATTGCGAGAAACGGCTGCCTCTGAAGCAACGTAGTTTTTGAGAAAGAGACAATCTCTAACTCAAATAATGAAAGGAAATCAACTGAGTTTTGTTCATTATGCATCTGAAAGCACACAAATTTGTGCGTGCAGCAAGGGTGTGTTTGCTTTCATTACTCTCTTATAACTTCGTTAACCAATTGAGCTAACATTTTCACAGGTTTTTTATTTTTGAAGGCCATCGAGTTGTGACAGTGTCGTCACGAAATTCCAATGCGACTGTAGAAACAAACAGCCGTAGGATTCACGCTGGGGCGGTATCAATGGGCGGTTTAGAGTTACCACGTGGACTTCGCTTTTGAAAAAAAGACAACACCAAAAGGCGGGACAAACGAGTAACAGGGTTGCTCCGGCCATGTCCGGAAGGGGTTTTTGTACGTTTTCGCTTCTTGGTTGGCTCACAGCAGGACATGATTGTTACGGCAATACCAAAGACAGATCAGGTTGATTATTTCCTTCTGGAATCTTTAATCACCATGGCCAAATTTCATAAAGCCTGTAAGCATGTAAACTTGCTAAGCACAGAAATAAAGTAGGATTTGGAACTTTTTGGATACGACATAGCAAGGCTTGCGGTAACATAAACTAGTTACCAGCCAAAATGGCATAAGATTTATATATTGTTGCAACTCGTGCTTCACTCATTTGCCTATTTGTATCTTGTATCTTTCTCTAATTGTTTATTTTATTGTTTCTTTTATGCGCTTAGAGGCTTTTGCATTAGGCGCTTTACAAATGTCTTATTATTATTATTATTGTTATTTATGTGTTGCTCAAAGTAAAAAGCCGCAAGAGAAAAACAAAAATTCATCTTTGCAGACTACAATCATGAATTTTCCTCCCCTCATTGATTCGTAATAAATCATGATCCCCGCGTAGAAAAAAAACTGCCTCTGATCATGCTTAATTCAAGAATGCTAATGTCAGTACTGCAGATTATTTCCAGTTCAACAAAGACCATCCAAAAACTCATCCAGCCTTTAGATTTACGCGTGACTTTTAAGGAAGCGGGCAGCTATAAATCTGAAAGGAAGGTCTGACGGCTAGGACTATGTTTATACGCAGTTACTGCACTTTGATGCTACAGATAAGTGTAATTCATACGCCTGGCCTGAGCTGTCAACTAGTCTAGTATTTGATTGCGATGAACAGTATTTCATTCTCTACAGCACGCATGTTCTTTTTTTCCCTCTCTATATTAATCTCCCATAACAATACAGCCCGGCTGTACTAATTCTAGGGTAGTGAAATTTGACCCATACCGTAATACTGGATCTACCTACAGCTGCAGTGTGTGTGTATTTGAGGATAGCTCCAATGCGTTTATTGATGTTGCAAGTCTGGTAATCTGACGTGTAGCAGTTTAAAATGTCTGAGCATCATTGGAAAGCACGCGACGTTGTTACATAATGTAAGGGCTGTAACTACGAAAGCCGTTTAACTCATTAGATGCGTATAAATTAGTAGTCACTGTATAAACCTCGTGTCTAACTTCAAACAGTTACTACAAAGCTTGCTTTTAGTTATAAAATTTTCATCTTAATGCTTACGTCATCATATTGGCTACAATACATAATAAGGGTTCATGTTGATACTATCATAAAGCGCTGGTGTATTGCCCCCTTTTAGTTAGTTAGACTGCTCATTATAAATTCATCTAAATGCTTACGTCATCACATTGAGTACCATACATTCTTGGGTCATACGTTAATAATAACACAAGACTGATGTACCGCCCCTTTCAGTTCGTTGAACTGCTCGTTATATTATTCATCGTTGTGGTTCCGTCATCACCTTGAGTACCATACGTTCTGTGAGCCACAAGTTGATACTATAAAACCAGACTGGTGGCGGCTCTTTAAGTTCATGGTTCTGCTCATTATAAATCGTAATGCTTACGTCATCACCCTTGCGGACCATACGTTCTTTGGTTGGGTCAATACTCACGATGTAAAGTTATGATTTGAGTTGTTTAAAGACAGTGGACACTATGAGTAATTGTCAAAGACTAGTCTTCGCAGTTGGTGTATCTCAATATATGCATAAAATAACAAACCTGTGAAAATTTGAGCTCAATCGGTTGTCGAAGTTGCGAGATAATAATGAAAGAGAAAACACCATTGTCACACGAAGTTGTGTGCGTTTAGATGGTTGATTTCGAGACCTCAAATTCTAAATCCGAGGTCTCGAAATCAAATTCGTGGAAAATTACTTCTTTCTCGAAATTTACGTCACTTTAGAGGGAGCTGTTTCTCACAATGTTTTACTACCAACCTCTCCCAAATTACTCGTAATTAAGAAAGGTTTTATGATGATAATTATTTTGAGTAATTACCAATAGTGTCCACTGCCTTTAACACGTAATGACCGCATCACCAAAATAAACAGTACGCTTGTCGCGTCGCTGTGTCCGCACACAAAACATGACCAAATACAGCCCCCAAAATAAAATATGACATGCATGCACATCACTGCCCTGCTAAGAGCAGATCCAATATGATTTTTTGGATATATACATGACGCTCAACAAACTGACACGACGAGGAACTTGTTCTTTTAACATCACAGCTCGGAGTGTTGACAGAGGAATTTGCATAAATTTGACGTACTCTAGGTAACTGTTTGGGCGGGAATGTTATTATAAGTCTCGAGCGTCGATAGAAAAATTCACAAAATAGACATGGATTTGAGTAGCGGTTAAACAGTCGGTTTCAAGCGTTGTGTAGAGAGGACACTTAACAAGAGGACACAATAACAGGGCGGAAATTATGGGCAAAACACGAGTTTGCACAGTTATCTTTGGCACAGTAAAACAAATAATATGTTGCTCGTCCCCGCCCGCCTCGGTTTTGGCGGCCGCACCGAAAAGAAAACAAAAATCATTAAATTCAATTTACATATTATTGATAGCTATTTCAAATGTACCCTTTATTTTAATTTAGAAATGTCACCATCTCCTTACATGTGGGCCTACAATAATAGCTATTGCAACGCATAATGAGAAACTCTTTACTTTGAAACGTTTTGCCCCTCACGTTTGCATGCCACAGT
The DNA here is from genome assembly GCF_902459465.1 of Asterias rubens. Lineage (NCBI taxonomy): Eukaryota > Metazoa > Echinodermata > Asteroidea > Forcipulatida > Asteriidae > Asterias > Asterias rubens. The sequence goes on from NW_022985696.1 coordinate 328,119, forward strand.
TCTTTGCACAAGGACTCGATGCCACACGCACACAGAATAACTTTGGAGCAAAAGCAAGAATAACTCTTTAGACAAAATTATAATGTATCAAAATGGACACAGAAACACACACATAATTTTAGGACATACAGAACATACTCATAAAACCATGAACCATCTTCATATACGATATGGCGGCCATCTTAGACATGGTGGCAATCTTGAAAAAAAAAAAAATTTGAAAATTGAAAATAACAAATAACAAGGACCTTCCTCACCAACTTTTTCAAAAAGTCCGGACGAGCAACATGTTATTTATTTTACTTGGCCAATCAGCCTATTTTAAAGGCAAAGTATTAATTTGGTCTTTTGAAATGTTCGATTGTTACAACCCTACATAATATAGTATACAATAAAACAGCATACTCGCTGTGAGAAAAATTTTGTTCTAAACTATAGCAATTTCGTTTGCTTATTTAAGCCTTAGAAGCGTACTTCACAGGTTAGCGAGAAAATTAGGCGGCGTTCACAATGGATTTGCATTGCGACGTCATTCATTTTCGTGCAGTTAGCACCGGAATGTTTGTATGCCTTTTTGTGTGCATACGGTTAGCAGCGCTTTGTCATGAGGTAGTCTGCCTAGTTATTGATAAAAAAAACAAAAAATGGCCGCCCGATAAAAAGAAATAGAAATAGATAAGTCTATATAGCTTGACACAAAATGGCCGCTCTAGATAGGACAAAGGTAGGAGTTAGCTTTATCATGACGTAGTCTGCCTAGTTATTAAAAACAAAATGGCCGCCCGATAAAAAGAAATAGAACAAGATAAGTCCACGCATCTTGACACAAAATGGCCACGTCGTGGATAAAAGGGCTTCAGATGGGAAACAAAGGAAAGAGTTAGCTTTGTCATGACGTAGTCTACGCAGTTATTGATAAAACAAAAATGGCCGCCCTATGGCGGATAAAAGGCTTCACAGATACACACAAAAGGGAACACAAATGCTATCAATACAGATAATCAGGAGTTTGCAGTATTGTACAATGTATCATGACGTACAGCCACAGCAGACAAGTGCTTACAACGTAAGCTGACACTGCGCAAACCTACTGAGCAATCACACGCTATTGACTTAGCAATAAGAGATCGCCTCACGCACGAACAATGCGCAGCTTCTTTTACCGGCACAATCCGCCATGAGCAAAGTCTGTGTACAGAACACTCAGTGTTGCAGCTCGAGATGTCCTGAGCTCCTCACACATGAAGTTTATTTCGCATCACGCTAACTAGATTCCTGGGTAAATAATTACAAAACGGGATTGAAATCCGAAATGATCAATGCTTGTGCTTAGGGGCAGGTCTGGCATTAGCCCGCCAAAAATAAGACGAAAACATAGATTTTGCGTATTATCATAATCACGTATAGATCTCAGCATATTGTAACACCATACACATGTACAGAGTCCAACATAGGGCCCGTTTCTGGGGCAGACAAATTTATTGCGGGTAAGATTTAAGTTATGAAATTTTGAACATTTTCGTGCGCCATATAAGACTTTGATATTATGATATTATCACAATTGGAAACAATTTGAATGATTGAAGTCTGAATAATACCTTTCCAACAAAATCTTGCAAAACACAACACGAGGTTTTTACATTCAATGATCACCCCCGGTTTCTATTTTTAGAGTCCCACTGGGTCGTGATCCGACAAGGTCGATATCAGTTTATGACATTCGTCATAATTAATGACTCATTTCGAAATATTAATACATCTCACCCATCCCAGTGGAGTTGTCCGAATAAGCTTAAAGGGAGAGTCATGGATTGGTAAATATAAAAAAATAAATGTCCGGGGTAAAAACTGACTTGAAGAAAGCACTGCAGCAGTTAAGCACTTCATGGAATAATACTTCAAGAGAAGTCTTTCACCATTACCTTCTGTAAACCCTTTAAGTTGTTTGTAAATCTGTGAACTTTTAATTTTGTTTCTGTTCAGAAAGTGTTCATGGCTTTAAAACAACCAAACGGTTAAAGGATTCGGGTACTTTTTCAAAATGTCCACAGATTTACATTAAACTTACAGGGTTTGAAGATAATGATAGTGGAAAGCTTCCCTTCAAATATTACTTACTAAGGTTGTGTAGTTTTTGAGAAATGAGTAAAACAAGTCACAAAATAATTTTGGTCTCATGAGACCAAAACTATTTTAGCATGTAAATTCCCCTTAACCAGTTATGATATTATACCAAAACCATAGCATAACTGGTAATACGTTTTTACATGCTAAAACTGAGACGAAAATTATTACTTTTACTCATTCCTCAAAAACTACAGCACCTCAGTAAGTAAAATTTCAAGGGAAGCTTTCTATTATCATAATCTTCAAACTTTGTAAGTTTAATGTGGACATTGTGTTTTTTGTTAGGAAAAAGTACATATACCCTTTAACAAACCAAAATGTATACTCTTTATGGCGGCATGTTGCAAGAGATTTTTAATAATTTTGCGGTTCCTTTTTTATACAGGTAAATTCCATAATACTCGATCGCAAAGAATATTTCAGGCTCATTATTTCGAACCAGTACTGTACAATCCCTTTAAAGGGAAGGTACACGTTTGGTAATTACTCAAAACAAATATTAACTTAAAAACTGACTTGGTAACGAGCATTGGGGAGCTGTTGATAGTATAAAAACATTGTGGGAAACGTCTCCCTCTGAAGTAATGTAGTATTTTAGAAAGAGGTAATTTCTCACTAAAATAATAAAAGACATCTAGCTAGAAGGCTTGTATCCGTATCTAAAAGCACACAAATTCGTCCAATAAGGGTGCTTTTTTCTTTCATCATTTTCTCGCAACTTCGATGACCGATTGAGCCCAAATTTGCACAGGCTTGTTATGTTATGTTATGCGTATGATGGGATACACCAAGTGAGAAGACTGGTCTTTTACAATTACCAAACGTGTACTTTCCCTTTAAGCCATTTTCAATTAAATTTAGCAAACGATTTTCTTGCAGCTTACGGGGCTACAAGGCTACAGAACTGCCGCCGGGCACTTCGTTTAGATTTCTCGGTTTCATTACCAAAATCATAACAAACTACATCCCTACGATAAGTGGCATGTAATGATGATCGCACAGAGAGTAGACTGAGGCGCTCGACCTTTGGTCAGAACAAATTACTCATTGGCCTAAGATACTCTTGTATTGGAAGAAAGGATGAAGAAGAAAAAGGAGAAGAGGAGGACAATTCAAGATGGGACGTGGTTAATATTTACGAACCTATAACTGCTCTTGTTTGTGCTTTATCCTAGTGATAGGTTAAAGACACTTGATACGTTTAGTGATTTGTCAAAGACCAGTATCCCCAATAGGAGACTTTTGGGACGCTTGGTGGCAGCAGACTTACCAGGTAAAATCAATAGTTCTTGGTAAAGTGAAATTTGTTAACTTTGTCTTCGAAGTGACAGAAAATATTGAAAAAAATAAACACCCTTGTTGCACTAATGTGTGCTTTTAGATGACTGAGAAGGGCTCGAGGCCTAAATTCTTCCTCAGATTCTAATATTGAGAGATTATTATCTACTGCTAAATAAAAAAAATCCCATAATAGGATCCGGGGAAATCCTGATCCGTAAAGTTGTGAGAATAGAAGAATTGAAGTCCTCATAGTTTTTCAAGTCCCTACAACACGTTGTGACATAACATAACATGATTGCTTAGCATTTAACGTAGACAAATAAGATCTTTGAGAAATCGAGCCATAGATGCATGTGTGTTTCTCCTTTCGATTTGGGATTGTAACATTTCTTCATCTCCAAAGGCATTTAGCAGGCTGTGGAAAGAGACTAGCATACCGAAAAGAGGCTGTGGCGAGAGACAGAAGGGGGGGGGGGGGGCTGGGGTTGTTGCATAACACACGTGACCTAACAGAAATGATGAAGAGGTGGCAAAGACCGGAACATGAAAGATGGGAAGTATTGTGAGTTGACGACAGTAAAACGGCGGCAGACGTAGAAATTAAAGTAAAACTGTAAAGTGCAGACGACAAAGTATACATTCCCGCCAAATTGACAGACAATTTTCATATCACATGAACCATAATTCCCCCTTTTTTTTATCAATAGCTCTAGAGGGAATGTTACAAAGGGTAATCACTTTTGCAATTAGTACAGTATAAATAAAACTTGATTTTGATAAGAAGTACAACAGCTTTCGATAGTAAGGCATTTTGAAAATCTGTATGTTGAAGTAAAGTGGTTTTTGCAGTTGTTCTTTGGCGGCTTTGGGTTCAGAAAGATACAAATTCTGAATTCTGCATGGTTTCGTTTTAAAAGAACAAAGAGACAAGCAAACATTTTTTTAACTCAAGAACAAAACCCCTAAGAACAGTGTAAGGCAGAGACTAAAAAAACACAAGTTAAATCTTAACACAATAAAAGAAAAGCAACTGATGTAACAATAAAAACATGCCGAAGAAAAAAAAAGAAAAAAAAAGAACTCAACCGACCGAGTCAAGTCAAGAAGACTTTTTGTCACCTATGGACGTGTCTGTTTTTTTTTACCCCCCTTGAGAGAGAGAGAGAGAGAGAGGGTGAGTCTCGTGTGATCAACTGAATCGCAGAGATAAAGACGCTGGCACCATCATGTCTTGCGCCTATAACCGGTTTCCATTTGTCTCTAGAAACACAGCGAAAAAACAACAACCACACACACAAGACTGAGACAGAATTCAATACAGCATAACCACTTCAAACTAACCCCATTTAGTCCATTTGCCCTATTCTCATTCCTATGTATATTCCACTTAAGTCTTAAGCTGATGATAAAATCAGCATGCTTCCTAAATATATTGTCATGTAAAGTGTTGCAGTGCAAAGATTGCACAACGTAGCCGTACATCACGATTTGAACCTAACTTTGATCTGCTTTTAGGTCCCAATATAGACGGTTGCGGAACCTTTTAGTTGACCGGCATCGGTGGTCACTCCCCTTGATTTAGGGTGGCAAGGTGCGTCGCCAGCCACCCACTCGCGGAATCAATAAAACAACTGCACAAACATCGCGGCCATTTGATCGTAACTCGATAAGTTCTACATAAAAAAAGCCCAACGGCACTAAGTCAGCACTCGTGACGTCATGTCTACTTTAGAGGGAAACTATCTTCTTGTAATTTTGAGAGATATTTGTGTAAGTAATTATATTGTAATTATACAACCGTTATGATTCCACGTTTTCATATAACGATGCTTGTATAGCCCAAAACACCCGTCCCCAAGACAAAGTGTCCCTTTAGCACAATAAGCACAAGAATCACAATATAATTACTGCTTACCAGAAGAAAAACAAACCACAATCTAAATTAAAGACCTTGTGCACATGACGTCATTTCAGTAGGGCGCCCTCACATAGAGGTCAAAAGGAGGTTGTTCATTGGCCTATCATGTGCGCCGCGCGTACAAATCTCTGCGTTTCGATTGTTTCGTCACCGTTTTTCCACTAAGATGACCGCTGGATGACGTCCACGCATAAGGTCTATTCTCCACGGTGCATGCAACAAAAGCAACCACAAGAATTGAGACTTTGTACTCTAAATTACTAGCTCGTCCACCACACAATACCAGCAAACTCTACCTGCATAATATTATTGTTCATCAATCACCTTCAACTAATATACTTGATGTTTACTTTGGCAGCAGAGTCGATCCTCAGTACAATTGCAACAGTTATTATTAACTGTCAATGATTGACAACGCCATGATACCGCTGTTCAATTCTTTACTTCTTACAGGTACCTTTATATCGGTGACGAAAACAGCTTGATACAGAAAACGAGAGTACATGAACCCATGCACATACAGTGGAATCAAGTTCATAAACCTGTTAAAAACACTGGACACTCATTTTTGATAATGGTCAAAGACCAGGGCCCAATTTCATGGAGCTGCTAGCACCAAAATTTGCTTAGCAAGAAATTTCTGCCTTGATAAACACAGGATTACCAACAAAATATCCACATGATTTTCAGGATAAGCAAACATCAGCTGAATACCAGTAACAAGCCATATTCAACAAATGGAAATTATGTGGGTAATCCTGTTTTTATCAAGGAAGAAATTTCATGCTAAGCAAATTTTGGTGCTTAGCAGCTCCATGAAATTGGGACCGAGCGCAGAATTAAAATGGAGCAAGTTCAGGGCTATGCCTACCACGGAATTCTATCTTTGAATTGAAAGAGACAACTCTCCGTGGATGCCGAATAGACCTTATGCACATGACGTCATTTCAGTAGGGCGCCCTCACCTAGAGGTCAAAAGGAGGTTGTTCATTGGCCAATCCTGTGCGCCGCGCGTACAAATCTGTGCCACCGTTTCGATTGTTTCGTCACCGTTTTTCCACTAAGATGGCTGCTGGATGACGTCAATGCATAAGGTATATTCCGCGGTGAGCAAATGACACATCATTGACGATATGGTGACAAAATAATACAGATATTTAATTGTTAAAGTACAAAATAGGCCACACGGGCTAGACTCCACTTTAACAAAGTAATAGCTTGTGATAACGAATCGAAAGTTCTACACAAAAACATCTTGATATAGCGCACTATGAATCACATAGCATCGTTTAGATGAAACAACAAACAGAGAGAATAATAAGCTGACTATAGAGTCATCAGTTATAAAGAAAGGTTTTTGTTTCTTTCTTTCTGATAATTTCCTCCAAAACTCGGCCGAGTTGCACCGGGGTTAATAAGGCAAGCACAATCCAATTGCATTCTTGCCGATGGAATTTATTTATTAATATTTCCTGTGTAGTTGATTTAACCTGTTTAATGGGAAAGCCGGAATGGGCCATAAAAAGAGAGAACTAGGCGATGACGTACATATAACTCATCTTTAAAAAAAAATCAACTGAAAATTTAATATATCTCTACCTAAAGCCAAATATAGCGTCCATGTACATTGTGAGTAAAGACTCCTGGGGCATTAACTGCATTTAACTTTGAGGCAGGCAGTAGTAGCAATAGTGTATGCTTTGACAGAAGAACAGAACACATCTTGCCACCAAGTTTTCAGGCTTAAGCACGGGGGGGGGGTTACGGTTGGCAACATGGGCACGTGACTACTGGCAGTTTGGTTTAAAGGGAAGGTTTACGTTTGGTGATCATATTTCTTTAAAAGAAATGAAATAAATTATTAGGTAAAGCAATTATTTTTTAATAAAGATTGATATTTCATTGCCTAAACAATTGGGGTATTTGAATATTTGCAGTTACCAAAGAAATTAAAAATTGGGGACAGTTGCCCACAAACTTTTGGATTGATTTTATTTGGTGTTTAAATGGAAGTTATACGTTTGGAAGGTCTGCTGCCACCAAGCGCCCAAAAAGTCTCTCATGGAGCCCAAATTAACAGATTTATTATTGACCGCATTTATGTTGGGATTCGCCAAGTGAAAATACAGGGCCGAAGTCTTATAGACCTGCTTAAGCACAAATAGCAGCTAAAGCGCTAAATAATTATGCTTAATAGCGGAAAACGGTTACCAGCCAAAAATGTGTCACATGCACAAACGTGTCCAGGGGTCGATTTCACAAAGAACTTATGACTAGTCCTATGTCCCAGTAGATATTTAAAACTTAAGGCTAGTCCTAGGAATCGAGGTAAGACTAGTCCTAACTCTTTGTGAAATCTTTTACAAAGAGTTAGGACTAGTCCTAACTAAAGAACTAGTCCTATGAGATATACAAATTGCATGGATAGTCCTAAGTTAGGACGAGTATATGGTCCTAACCCGAGATAAGACTAGTCTTAACTCTTTGTGAAATCCACCCCAGTGCTTTAAGAGCAGTGACGTCATTCTGACATTGTCATTTCAGTTTGCATGAAGGAGGGGGGGAGGGGTGGGGAGGAAGGCGGGAATGGAAAGCCCTCTTTCAGAATTACTCCCATAAAGAAAACAAAGGGTTGTTTGGTTAAACGTCTCACGCAGGAGAGCTACATTGATGATCACGGTATATGGATTTAGCTGTACAGTAAAACGCCCCGAGCCTCCTTTTCGGTCGGCGGGGAATTGGAAGTCTGGTCTGTTTTAGCAGCGTGCAAGAAGGGCAACACTGCTCTTGAATAGTATATGGTTGTAAATTAAATCCAGAAGTCAACTACTTCAAATCTAATTTTGAAAGAATATTGTTCTGTATCATTACATGGTTACACCAACCTGGTTGGGGGGGGGGGGTAGTCAGAGTTTATACAATCTCAGTTAGTAAAATTAAATTGCTGTTGTTAGTTTCCCTAAACAGGAACAGGGTTTAAATTTTCACAGGTTTGTTAGTAATGCAGATGTTGAGATACACCAAAGACTGGTCTTTGACAAAATTACCAAAGGTGTCCCCTAGTGACTTTAAATCAGTTTCTCAAAATTACCAAAGGTGTCTAGTGACCTTAAAGCCATTGGATACTTTTGGTAAACAGTATTGTCCAAGGCCCACACATCGTGTATCACAACTTATATATACAAACCTGTTAAAATTTAGGCTCAATCGGTCATCAGAGTCGGGAGAAAATGACGGAAAACCCACCCTTGTTTCCGCACGTTTCGCCGTGTCATGACATGTGTTTAAAATAAATCCGTAAGTCTCGATATCGAGAATTTATATTGTTTTAATGTTTTCTCAAAAAGTACAGCATTACATGGAATAATATTTCAATAGAAGTCTTTCACCATTACCTTCTGTAAACCCTGTAAATTATTTGTAAATCTGTGATCTAAAAAAAAAAAATGTGTACCGAAAGTGTCCAATGGCTTTAAATCAGTTTCATAATACAACAAATGCAAGTCAAGTTTCAATACACGTTCATGACTGCAATCCAATAAGATGGACACATCTACAACTATTTGTCATTGTTTAGGACAGGGAATGTTTTTCAAAAGGTATAGTTGCCACTTGAAAATGATTAATGATGTTCTCGCAACCAACTGTAGTGTATGACACCTTATTAATCACATGGTAATATAACCACAAATAAAAAACATATACATTTATTATAATTTTAATAACATTACATCCCCCTTGAAATTAGTTGTTTAACTGGTGCCTGTTAATTTGTTCTTTAATCTCACTTCCGTTTATGAAGGACAGAAGTAGAAAAGAAACCCCATAAACTCCCCAAAACCTCGAGGCTTTCAGATCACCGGCACGATTTGCCACTTGCCGAGACGCAAAAAACACAACTTGTTTCAAGCTCTTTATCATTTTTTCTTTACGGAGTAAATTAATTTCAATTCCCTTAAAGACACTGGACACTATTGGTAATTGTCAAAGACCAGTCTTCTCATGTGGTGTATCTCAACATGCATAACAAACCTGTGAAACTTGAGCTTGATTGGTCCTCCAAGTTGCTAGATAACTATAAAAGAAAACAAACACTAAATCACACGAAGTTGTGTGCTTTCAGACGATTGATTTCGAGACCGCAAATTCTAAATCTGAGGTCTCAAAATCAAATTCGTGGAAACTTACTTTTCTCTCTAAAACTACGTTACTTCAGAGGGAGCCGTTTCTCACAAAGTTGTATACTAACAACCTCTCCCCATTACTCGTTACCAAGTAAGGTTTTATGCTGATAATAATTTTGAGTAATTACCAAGAGTGTACACTGCCTTTAAGTCAAAGACATGCTTTGCAATCAAAAGTCCTCTTTTTCTGGAGAAGTATTCCACAAGGGTCTATGAAGTACTCGTTCAGAGTTAGAGAGACAGAGAAAGACAGAAAGTTAGAAGACCAAAGAGCTCGGAGCGGAAGATAGGGGACGATAGCCTTTGATAGTCAATGGGGGGTTCAGCCCAACCTCGTACTCAAAATCTTCGGCCATCGAAAGTTAAATTTTGGGCGGACATTTGCTTTTCTTTAAAATGTTCAATCATGGGTTAACGCACCAGTGAGCCAAAAACCAACTGCCAACAACTGCTATTTTGAAAGACAGAGCCTTGACTACAAATCCATGAATTATGGGAGACGGTGTACACGAGGTGGCATTTTTGTCTTCAAAATTGATAGGCGGTAATTTTCGTGACACAAAATTGGATTCAAGAATAATTTCCCCCAAACTACCGAAAATAAACCAGAATGATTTATGCTCAGATAATCAATGTTTGCACCAAGTCCAGGAGCCTGATTTCACACAGACACTATAACCATTTAGCCACTGTACCGCCCAGCCGCCTATAGCAATATACTGTATGCGGTACGAGGAAACCTCGCTAGCTTGTGTTTGTAGAAAAAAAGGAACATCAAAAGAAAACTCGATAGTCATTAGTAGGTCTACGCATTTGTTAATATATCTAGTTGTTATAGATCGTTATTAATTCTCCCTTCACAGTTGACTTGTCGAAGCTAATGATGATGAAATAATTTAGCTCTTACGAAAAATAAAACGCTCATTAGTAAACAGGAAACTGTTCATCATTTATGATGATATTGTCGAAAATTAACGCCTTCGCATTTAATCAGTATGAGCATTGAGCCAGACAAAAGCCTTGAAAAGCCATTGTGTCCATTTTATCCGTGCACAAAAATATTCGCCATAAAAATTACCGTAGCCGTTTAACGAGATGCATTTATTGTTCCCATGAGAACTTGTACTTTTATACAAATATTACCGAAAGGGTAAAAAATTGTGCATACACATTAAGCCATGGCTATCTTTTAAAATTTGAACTACGATTCCAGTAATTTACTGCAAGAATCGTGCAGGGACTAAAGGGTTAAGCAAGAAAAGTAGTTGTAGGCCAATTGGTATCCTGCCCATTTTAAGTAATTGGACATTTGACCCTGATTTAATCATGACGACATAGCCCCTTTAATGTATGTCGTATTTATTTTTGCCTTTATCTTGACACACACTGAGTATTGATTATGCAACCCCTTTAATTAATGCCATCCCATTCATTAAAACAAAAGGCAAACGAGCACTATACCGTCCAATGCCGAACTGTATAATACTTTCAACAAACTAAATCATGGCTCTAATCAAAGCAAACCTCATTGTTTGATGCTAGCTGTACACAAGAACTACCGTCCCATGCTGAATTTATAATACTTTTTACAAACACAATCAATGTCCGTGGACAATGCTTTGCTTCACAGAACGCTATTGTTGTTAAGAAGAAAAACAATTAAACTTAATTTCCAATGAAATATGCTAATTATATCCACGCATGCGTACAGCGTCTATGGTTTGTACAAGGCAGGCACCCGAACGCATACCATGAGTGGACACTATTGGTAATCACTCAAAATAATTATCATCAAAAAACCTTTCTTGATTACGAGTAATGGGAGAGGTTGATGGTATAACACATTGTGAGAAACAGCTCCTTCTTAAGTGACGTAGTTTTCGAGAAAGAAGTAATTTTCCACGAATTTGATTTCGAGACCTCAAGTTTAGAATTTGAGGTCTCGAAATCAAGCATCAGAAAGCACACAACTTCGTGTGACAAGGGTGTTTTTTTCTTTCATTATTATCTCGCAAATTCGACGACCGATTGAGTTCAAATTTTTCACAGGTTTGTTATTTTATGCATATGTTGAGATACACCAGCTGTGAAGACAAGTCTTTGACAATTACCAATAGTGTCCACTGTTTTAAAGCTCAGACAAAATAGACAAAAGTCTATTTTAAAATAACCAGCAGCAGCCAAAGCACAAAAAGCAACTTAGCACCGAAAGCTTATTCTTACCGAAATAAGGCTATCAATCAAAATACCATACGGTGTACCATTGTGCCAAGTATCCTGTCCATTTATGTTAAAGGCACTGTACACGTTTGGTAATTGTCAAAGACCAGTGTTCTCACTTGTGTCCCATCATAAGCATACTTAAAAATAACAAGCCTGTGAAAATTTGGGCTCAATTGTTCATCGAAGTTACGAGAAAATGATGAAGAGTGAACACCCTTGTTGGACGAATTTGTTTACTTTCAGGTAGGAATAAAAGACTTCTAGCTAGAAGTCTTTTAATATTTTAGTGAGAAATTAACTCTTTCTCAAAAGCTACGTTAATACGAAAGGAGTCGTTTCTCACAATGTTTTATACCATCAAAAGCTCTTCAATGTCCGTTACCAAGTCAGTTTTTAAGTTAATATTTGTTTTGAACTATTACCAAACATGTACCTTCCCTTTAAGCACAAAGTTCTTAAGCAACATTATCTGCTTAAGCAGCGCTAAGTCGGGCCCTGGATTAATAAAAAGTGAACCTAACCACTGTGATCTGAAAGCCTGTTAACCCAATCTTGACTGTATAAAGATAAATTAAACACTATTTTGCTATAGTTATTACTTCCTGCAGAGTCCGCTTTTGTACGTAAATTATGTTGAAAATAAATAAATTGTTTGGGGTCAACCCCAACTATCTCACAATAAATACATCTTTGAAAGTTTTTTTGTATAAGCTTTCATCGGGACCATGCAAACATGGCTGACAGGAAGCGAGGCATATAGGCCCAAGTTGTTCTACACACAAAAATATGAGTTTGTTAGTGAACAAAATTATATATTGTGAATTATTCATCAGGGAAATAAATTGTCTTTTAAGAAAGTGCCAACCTTTCAAAGATAATCAGCAAACTGGAAGCCCGAGCAATGCATTATCAAGCGGACCGTAACAATATGCCGTACAAAAATGCTCGCTTGAATAAGTTTTCATTTAACAAAGTTTCATCAGAACAGAGACAAAATTGTAAATTATGTATGGGTCGAGTTAAAGGCAGTGGACACTATTGGTAATTATTCAAAATAGTTATTAGCATAAAACCTTAATTGGGATTGATTAATGGGGAGAGGTTGGTAGTACAAAACATTGTGAGAAACAGCTCCCTCTGAAGTAACGTAGTTATCGAGAAGTAGTTTCCACGAATTTGATTTCGACACCTCAAGTTTAGAACTTGAGGTTTCGAAATCAAGCATCCCAAAGCAAACACTTCGTGTGACAATGGTGTTTTTTCTTTCATTATTATCTCGACACTTCGATGACCGATTGAGCTCAAACTTTCACAGGTTCGTTATATATGCATATGTTGAAATACGGCAAGTGAGAAGACTGGTCTTTCACAATTACACATTAGTGTCCACTGCCTTTAAAGGCACTGGATACGTTTGGTAATTTCCAAAAACTTATGTTAGCATAAAAACTTACTTGTTAACGAGCAATTGAGAGCTGTTGATATAGATAAAACATTGTGAGAAACGGTTCTCTTTGAAGTAACGTAGGCCTATATTTTTTGAGAAAGGTAATTTCTCACTAGAATATTTAAAATCCGAGAAAGACTTCAGGCCTGAAGCCCTTTTGTAAGGTGTCTGAAAGCACGCAATGTGCAACAAGAGTGTGATTTCTTTAACCATTCTCTTGCATTTTTTGATAAGTATAATTATCGCACCTACATGCACATGTACTAGCCTAAGTCTAACTTTTTTTTTAACCGGATAAACTTCTTCAGAACAGGGAAAAGGAGTGTTGATGATTTACGTTTTAGTAATTGTCAAACACTAGTCTTCACAGTTGGCGTATCTCAACATATGCATAAAATAACAAACATGTACAAAATTGAGCTCAATCGGTCGTCGAAGTTGCGATATAATAATGCTAGAAAAAAAACGCCCTTGTCACACGAAGTTGTGTGCTTTCTGATGCTTGATTGCGAGACCTCAAATTCTAAACTTGAGGTCTCGAAATCAAATTCGTGGAAAATTACTTCTTTCTCGAAAACTACGTCACTTCAGAGGGAGCCGTTTTTCACAATGTTTTACACCATCAACCTCTCCGCATAACTCCTAATCAAGAAAGATTTTATGACGATAATTATTTTGAGTAATTACAAATAGTGTCCACTGTCTTTAACTGATTTTCCAAATGAAATGCAGTTTTAACTTTTACATGTCATGCTACAATGCCGAGGTTGCAAATTGTCGCACACGTATTGCTTGTTTTTTTCAAGGCCGGATAAATTTCCTCAGAACAGCGAAATCGGAGTAATTTATTCACGAGTCAAGTTCACTGTTATTCCAAAAGAAAAGTGCAGTTTTTAAACGTTTACATGTCATGATACAATGCCGAGCGGAGAGTGTCGCGGCCGAGTGGTTAAGAGCATCGAATTCAAGTTCTGGTGCTAAGTCACCGGAGTGTGGGTTCGAATCCCGGTCATGACACTTGTGTCCTTGAGCAAGATACTTTACTATAATTGCTTCTCTTCACCCAGGGGTATAAATGGGTACCTGCGAGGGGATAGAGGTTGGTATTGTGAATGAAAAGCCTTCGGAGCGCCACGGTAGCTCGGGGCTGTATACTCCCAAATGGGAGCTGAGAAAGATTAAAGAGATGTTTATTGGCCCAATGACCAGGGGACTAATGTAAAGCGCATTGATACGGTTTATTGTGAAATGCACTATATAAGAACTTGTTAATTATATTATTAAATTGTCGCACAAGTACAGTCTACATTTTTTAAAGCCGGATAAATTTCTTCAGAACAGCGAAATCGGAGTAATTTATTCACGAGTCAAGTTAACTGTTTTTCCAAAACAAAAAAATGCCGTTTCACCTTTGCATGCCATGCAGAGCGTTGCAAATTGTCGCATACTTCACCGACACCCACGTTATAATAAGTCTACATTTTTTTTAGCCGGATACGGGACGGCAGAGCCGCCTGGCTTTCCTGCGAATAGCTGCATATTTCAAGAGGACTGAAGAACCCTCGACTTGGGGGGTAGTGGAAGCTTTGAGGACTCCCCCGAGGGGGTCTAGGTAGAACATTTAACCGTTCAGAAAAACGCCGACACTTTAAAAAATTTAAAGGCACTGAACACTATAGGTATATAATACTCAAAATAATTGCTAGAATAAATTGGTAACGAGCAATGGAGAGCTGTTGATAGTATATCTAATAATTGTTATGCATGACAACCTACTTACGAGCAATGGGGAGCTGTTGTAGGTATATAAAACATTGTTAGAAGCGGCCCCCTTCTGAAAGTAACGTATTTTTTGCGAAAGAGGTAATTTCTCCCTCAAATAATATTGAGACTTCAAGCCTGAAAGCACACAAATGTGTGCAACAAGGGTGTTTTTCTTCTTCCATTATTCTCTTGCGATACTCGATGACCAATTAAGTCGAAATGTTCACAGATTTGTCAGTTAATGCATAATGTTGAGATCTAACACCAAGCGAGCATACTGGCCTATGAGAATTACCAAAGGTTGTCCAATGCCTTTAAAACGAAAACATGCCTCAAGACTGATGGCATGTGATACCGTCAGAAAGGACATAGCAGTGTTTAATTAACAAAAACCCGAAGAAGTTAATGAGGTAAAATGTTATTCACGAGGTGCTTGGTGTCCGTTAATTATCCAACTTGCCCGTCCGTGGTTAATGTGTTATCTTAAGGATGGCAAACTAAATGTCGACGAGAGTCGCTTATTTTTTTTTTCTTTATATGGATTCGACTGTTGAGGTTTAAGCTCTGTTATTGATTTAGGGTTTTTAGAACAGGCAACGAATAATGTAAGAGTGCTTCATGCCTGCCTTGCATGGACGGGCACAAAACATAGCCGTGTCTGGGCCAAATGTCACGTCTGGTGGGCAGAAAGTTATTTCTGACCACTTTAGCAGAATTGAGCAGTATATCAGTCACAAGTTGTACGTGTGACATGGGCCCAATTTCATAGCGCTGCTAAGCACAAAAGTTTGCTTAGCATGAAATTTCTTTCTTGATGAAAACAGGATTCCCAAACGAATTTCCACGTGATTTTCAGGATAAGCAAACAACAGCTGAATACCAGTAACAAGCAGTATGCAACAAAGGGAAATTCGGTTGGTAATCTTCTTTTAATCGAAGAAGAAATTTCATGCTAAGCGAATGTGTCTGCTTAGCAGCTCTATGAAATTGGGCCCTGGTATTTTGGTAAGCATACATTGGTGCATATCTGCTTGTTGTGCTTAAGCAGCTCTGAAATTTTGCACTGGGCCCAATTTTATAGAGCTGCTTACGCACAAAATGCCAACTTCTGCTTAGCAGATATGAGCAGGATACAAGTTTCGGGTTGTACATGTGACATTGTAGTTTGGCTGGTAACCATATTCTGGTAAGCATAATTCTGTAGTGCTGAGCTTCTTTTTTGTGCTTAAGCAGCTCTATGAAATTGGGCCCAGGTGTGTAAGGCTGAAGGCCTTAGGACGTTTCGGAGGCAACTTGGAGGCAACCAACTGCAGTCCATGCTACATGATCACTTTAGTTAGCACTTGAGTAATATTTCTAACAAATGCCTTACGAAACCAAAGAATAATTTGTAAATATTCAAATATGAATGGATTCTCTAATGTTAAAATTAAAAAGGTTGGAAGTTAGTACAACATGTGTTTTGGTGGTTTTGGTGGTTCATACTATTTCCACCATATGTTGCAGTGGTTGGTTAGACCGCAGCTGTCGATTTCACCAAACTATTCCTAACTTAGGATTCATCTTGGACGGTGAGTTAAGTTCCGTATCCTTAATAGACGTTAGGACGCATTGAACCCATATTAAGTCAGGACGAGTTACTCGTCCTGACTCGAGTGGATTATAGCGTTTCGTGAAGTCGTTTGCATGACTCGCAATTACAAGGTTGTGGGTTCGAATTCTACCAAGCTAACCGATGATTTCACAATGACAAGAGTAAAACATTGCCGTCTAAAGTTACTGAATCACAAAGTCTTGATTTGTGCAATTTATAGTTACAATAAAAGACGTTAAACCCACTTTTTGTATTAGATAGATTGACCGTCAACATAGAATAAACTTTGATATAATCTGTTTTTTAAATATATTTTATTCTCACACCAATGTGTATTAAAGGGAAGGTACACCTTTGGTAATTGTCGAAGACCAGTCTTCGCAGTCGGTGTATCCCAACATAAGCATAAAATAACAAGCCTGTGAAAATGTGAGCTTAATTAGTCATCAGAGTTGCGAGAAAATGATGACAGAAAAGACACCCTTGTTGGACGAATCTGAGTGCTTTCAGTTAGGAATAAAATACTTCTAGCTAGAAGTCTTTTATTATTTTAGTGAGAAAGTACCTCTTTAAGTTTTTAAGTTAATATTCGTTTTGAGTAATTACCAAACGTGTACCTTCCCTTTAAACTCTGTATATTTATTCAGGATACCTTCCCGAGTTATGTGGTGAACAAACCTCAACAGGCAAAGCACTTGGGTGGGATTCGATCCCACGACATCCCCCCTAATGGCTATATAGGGCGGTTCGTATCCTATGTTTTTAGCAGCAGACAGCAACTATGTAATGCTAATTTGCATTTGGGATAAAGAATACAATCATGTTTAACCGATGTTTATTAAGAATGTACGTCGCCGAGTTCTGTGGAAAAGTACTCCAAATGCAAAACAAATAATATTCTGTATGACAGATGCAATATTATCATCTATTAGAACCTTTTGTTAAACATCATCATAATAACAAAGAACATTAACTTCTCCTGCAGCGGCATTGTGTAGTCTAGTCAGCCCATATGGTTAGATTAGATACAAAGAGAGCTTTAAAGGTCAGCTAAACGCCCACTGGGCACCGGCTTCTAAAGAAAAAGACGCGGGAAAAAAAAATTAATAGAAACTGAGAGAGTTGTTTCTCTTCATTTCAATAAGACGGACGGCTTCATATAGAATTTATATCACGTTTACAGAGACAAGATTAAACATTGAAAGAACGACTTGTGCCTGGGTGATTAGGGTGGGGGGGGGTGGGGGTGGGGGGAGTTGTTGTTTGTGTGTTCACCTACAACCGTCTGCCCCCGCTTACCTTAAAGGGGTGGTGTCAGACCGTTTTTAGGAAGAACAAATATCCTGAATAATTCCTTTAACGTCTTTGAAACTGGTTGGTTTGAGTTCATTTGAATATTTTTCATTTCATATTCTTTTCATGAATTTGTATTTTCCCCTCATGTTAGTGGTTGAAAGATGGGGGGGGGGGGGTGCCCCAGAAAACAAAACACTTTACACATAGGTCGGAAATGCAAACCTTCTATATTTTTTTCTTCTTCTAAAAGCACGCGACATTTTGTCTTAAGGGCCCCAGGAATAATAATCGTTGATGCGATAGTCACTGCATGCTGTCTCTCATCGATTGAGTATAATATTAAGTCGGTTTAAAATGGTTTGGCTTACATGTGCATGCACGCTTCACAAGCTACCCGAATCGACTGGCGACAAAATACGCTCATGTTGAAAGCTTAAAAGAGTAATAATAATAACTAGAAAGAAACTAGAAAGAAAAAAAAACCCTCAAGCCTCCCTCATAAAGAGATTATGGAAGTACCTTACCAAAAACTGCCTCTTTTTTTGCTTCTTCTTTGTTGTTTTCTTTTCCCTATCCCCTAGGCTATAGCAACTTAATCCAATGTAGAGGGTGAGTTCCATGCCAGATTCCCTGTACAGGATTAAAATAATCTCATTTTGCCATGGCAACGCGTAAGATACCTTGTGACGAAGTTGAAACCTCGTGAGAATTCGCGCAGTTTAATGAGATTTCAGAGTCCCGACAGCATGAGGTTGTTCACCCGCGGATAAAGTAATAACACGGCGTTTTCGAAACTACAGACTTCGCTATAGGCTGAGGCTATAGAAAAACAGATAGTTTGGCATCCTCTTGGTTAAAATAGACTTGGTCAGTGATTTTACCAGCAGTCGTCAATGTAAACAAGTACACAAGGCTGTGGAATTATTGTAAATAGTCTGGCTCTTGCTAAACAAAACCAATGCATTCATTACTGTGAACTGTATTCAGGAAACACGACGACAAAGTCAGCATGCCCTATCATGATAAAGCTGTCCGCAGAAAATACTGCTAAGCAATACATTTCTGCTAAGCAAAACACGAGCTGAGGTCTCGAACTCAATTCAAATATTTTGTAAGATATTACTTCTTTCTTAAAATCTTCGTCAGAGGGAGCCGTTTCTTACAATGTTTTATACTATCATTAGCTCTCCTTTGCTCGTTACCAAATAACGTTTATGCTAACAATCATTTTGAGTAATTAACAATAGTGGCCAGTGCCTCAAAGCAAGATTTGTCTGTGCTACTAAGCAAGCTTTTATGCTTATAGGTTTTATTGAATGGGGAGTCTGCTTACAGAAAATAACCCTGTCCGCTGTCACTTTAATAAAAACATGCGGGGTATTAGGGCAAAGGTATCGGCCAAGATCCTGATGAGAAGTGACGTGGAATGTTTTTGCCTAGAACTAATAATTACAACGTGGAATGACAATATGCAGCGATGCAAGGCTCTGCATAATGATACTATATCGAGGGAATATAGTATAGTAATAATGATGCCTAGTGGATACGGTGCATTGGGTACGCACATCTCAGGGCCCAATTTCATGGAGCTGCTTAAAGACATTGGACACTATTTGTAATTGTCAAAAGACCATTCTTCTCACTTAACAATCCTGTGAAACTTTGAGCTCAATTGGTCGTCAAAGTTGCGAGATAACTATGAAGGAAAAAACATCCTTGTCACACGAAATTGTGTGCTTTCAGCTGCTTGATTTCGAGACCTCAAATTCTAAATATTATGAGGTCTCGGAATCAAGTTCGTGGAAAATTACTTCTTTCTCGAAAACTACTCCACTTCAGAGGGGGCCGTTTCTCACAATGTTTTATACTACAAAACCTCTCCCCATTACTCGTTAACAAGAAAGGTTTAATGCTAACAATTATTTTGAGTAGTTACCAATAGTGTCCACTGCCTTTAAGAAATACCTGGACCCAATTTCAAAGAGCTGCCTCGTTGTCTGTACGTTACCCTTTGCGACTTGGTCTTGATAACTGCATTGCGCTAAACTTCTTAAGTCACACAACTTGCAACGAATGCAACTTTACTCCTCACAAAAACATTTAAAAAATGGACAACGGCAATCAAGTCTGTCGTCACGAGCAACATCGGAGATATGTATACCGACCTGTCAGATGCACTCTGAGACAGAGGTGATTATGGACTCGAGGTTGACGCTCCGAAACAAGGCAAGCAAGCAAAACAAAACTGAAATCGTGATGTACGGATGACAGAAGGAACCAAGTCCCGAAATCCGGCAGGATTAGTTACTAATTGCCCGGAGTATTCGGATCCAAATTGCAATTACTATTTACTCCGATCAACTACGGACGATGGCAGCGCGCGGTTGTGCTGATTTTTTTGTTTGGCGCCTTTTTGTTGTTGTTGGTGTGCGACGGATGTTTCATGTTTCACTCCTGATACCTTACATTCAAAGCATTAAATGCTGTTTAAAGCCAGTGGACATTATTGGTAATTGTCAAAGACCAGTCTTCTCACTTGCTGTATCTCAACATATTTTATGCATAAAATAACAAACCTGTGAAAATTTGAGCTCGATTGGTCGTCGGAGTTGCGAGATAACTATGAAAGAAAAAAACACCATTGTCACACGAAGTTGTGTGCTTTCAGATGCTTGATTTCGAGACCTCAAATTCTTAACTTGAGGTCGGTCTCGAAATCAAATTCGTGGAAAATTACTTGTTTCTCGAAAGCTATTCCACTTCAGAGGGAGCTGTTTCTCACAATGTTTTTTACTACCAACCTCTCCCCATTACTCGTTACCAAGTAAGGTTTTATGCTGATAATTATTTTGAGTAATAACCAATAGTGTCCACTGCCTTTAAAGCAGTGCAATAGTTCATAACGATCCACTAACAGCAACAGAAGTTAGTCCAGCAGGACAGTTATTTTCAGAACTGAGAAGTCTCCCGAATTCCGAAAATCTACTCCGTAGAATAATAAGCAAGACAATATTCTCTACCAAGAACGAAATCTACGTCTGCAAAGTATACACACGCACATGATGTTACCGTAAACAAATGTTTATTACAAGATTTAGATCAAAATTCACGCTGCATAGAAATCTGTGACCTTTTTTAGAATGTTTTCTTAGGGGTGGGGGAGGGGGAGGTTTTCAATGAAAGTCTTTAAAGGCAGTGGACACTATTGGTAATTGTCAAAGACTAGCCTTCACAGTTGGTGTATCTCAACATATGCATAAAATAACAAACCTGTGAAAATTTGAGCTCACCCGGTCATCGAACTTGCGAGATAAAAATAAAAGAAAAAAACACCCTTGTCACACGAAGTTGTGTGCGTTTAGATGTTTGATTTCGAGACCTCAAGTTCTAAATCTGTGGTCTCGAAATCAAATTCGTGGAAAACTACTTCTTTCTCGAAAACTATGGCACTTCAGAGGGAGCCGTTTCTCACGATGTTTTAAACCATCAACCTCTCCCCATTACTCTGCACCAAGAAAGGTTTTAACCTAATAATTATTTTGAGCAATTACCAATAGTGTCCATTGCCTTTAACTTAGACACATTTGTCGACGTAGCAATGAACCCCATATTCAATAAGCTTTCATACTTAAATTAAACAATTATTTTTACCATTCCCGTTTTTTTTTTAAGAGGTCGAATTTGCAAAAGAAATCGGAGTTTCACTGAGTTTGACTGGTGCCATGTTTAATTTCCAACGGGTATCTGCCCTCATGTATGCATGTGATAGGCCTACGTGATAAAATTTCCTATTTGATAGAAAAATAACACATGTTTATTTCATATTCATTATTTCACCGGTGAGAAATATTGCCTTGAACTAATGCCTCGCCCTCTGCACACGCCACACTAATGAAGTGTGTTGAATCTTTCGATGTAATTTGTGTGTAGTATTTCGCGAGGCAGGGGTCACTCTTATGAGAGATGCAGTTGACCTTGCGTTATTCATCAAGTAAAATCACCGCATGATTAAAGGAACACGTTCCCTTGGATCGGCCGGACGAGTTGGTCTATGAAAAGCGTTTGAAGCCGTTTGTTATGAAATACATATGGTTAGAAAGATGTTTTAAAAGTAGAATATAATGATCCACACAAGTATCACTCAAAATTGCGCGGTTTTCATTTTACGTCGCGAACTAACACGATCGGCCATTAAATGGGAGTCAAAGTTTTGACTCCCATAAATGGCCGACCGTGTTTGTCGACGAAGTAAAACGAAAACCACGCAATTTCGAGGCATATTTGTGTAGATCATTGTATTCTACTTTTACAACATCTTTCTAACCTTTCGATTTTATAACAAACGGTTACAGGACGCTTTTCAAAGACTAACTCAACCGATCCAAGGCAACGTGTTCCTTTAACCATACCAACAATTCTTAAAAGCAGTGGTAATTACTCAAAATAATTCTTGGCATAAAACCTCACTTGGTAATGAGTAATGGGGAGAGGTTGCTAGTTTCAAACATTATGAGAAACGGCTCCCTCTGAAGTGACGATGTTTTCGAGAAATAAGTAATTTCCAAGAATTTGATTTCGAGACCTCTGAATTAGATTTTGAGGTCTCGGAATCAAGCATTTTTTTATATGAAAGCACACAACTTCGTTTGACAACTTCACATTTTCACAGGTTTGTTTTGTTTATGAATAAATGTTGAGAAGACCTGTCTTTGACAATTACCAATAGTGTCCAGTTTCTTTAACCAAAATAAAGGGCTTTGTTTTGAAAAGCAGCCGATTATGGTCCATCGATACGAGTCTTCCCATGTCTTTATGGTGTAGCTTTGTGTGTTTGTATAACCATTTTAGGTCATACGTATAACATTGGTAGCGAAATCGGTCTATTTCTTCAAAGCCACCCGTTTAGAGGATTGTATGAAATTAGTGTGTTTGTTTATTTGTTTATTCGTTTATTTGTGTGTTTGTTTGTCATGATCTTCCCGTCAAGGGACATCGGTAAACATCCCGCATGGGACACCAATAATATGGCAACATAATTATACAGCGACTCTCTACGAATATGAATTGCACAAATCAAGAAATCATGATTCGGTTACTAAACGAGAGTAGGCATGCTCGTTCTAGTCAGTATGCCTATGTGAAAGTAGCGGCTAGCTTATAGTGGGGTTCGAACCAAATCCTGTAATAGACCGCACATGACGTCATTTCAGTAGGGCGCCATCACCTAGAGGCCAAAAAGAGGTTGTTCATTTGCCAATACTGTGCGCCGTGCGTTCAAATCCGTACGTCTCGATTGTTTGTCACCGTTTTTCCTCTAATAAGATGGCGGCTGGATGACGTCAATGCATAAGGTCTATTGCAAGTCAAGCTGTTTAACCATGGGCGTAGCATAGGATTTCATTGATTTTCGCTTACATTGCCATACGTTTTGGGAGTGGCAACATGGATCCGTAAGTCGCCTCAACTATACGGTAATGGCTCTGAAGCCACCAACTTGCACGGAAATGTATTGTTTAACGGAACATGTTACCAGCCAAAATTGTATTAAGTTGACGTTGTTGTGACTGGTCATGGTGCCCCATTCAGTTTGTGCTTAGCGAAGAAATCTGTCAAGCGGTATTTTCTGCTTTAAAGACAGTGGACACTATATTGGTAACTGTCGAAGACCACTTGGTGTATCAACATATGCATAAAATAATAAAGCTGTGAAAATTTGAGCCGAATCGGTCATCGAAGTTGCGAGATAACAATGAAAGAAAAAACACCCTTGTCACACGAAGTTGTGTGCTTTCGGATGCTTGATTTCGAGACCTCAAATTCTAAACTTGGAGTCTCGAAATCAAATTCGTGGAAAATCACTTCTTTCTCGAAAACTGCATCACTTCAGAGGGAGCCGTTTCTCACAATGTTTTATACCATCAACCTCTCCCCATTTCTCGTTACCAAGTAAGGTTTTATGCTAATAATCAATTTGAGTAATTACCAATAGTGTCCACTGCTTATAAATAGCTATGGACCTGGATCGCTATAACACCACTACCATAAGTTTTATAGGAGTGACAATATTGAGTTCAGTGACTTCTGCTCATCAAAAATATTACCAATGTGAACCCTTATATTCAAACAGTGCCGACTTCTCAGGTACGGAGGTTCTACAGGTCACCGTAATCACAACGCATTATTTTTTTTATCCCCTCGGCTTAAAGGGTATACTTTTTTCTAACAAAAAACACAATGTCCACAGATTTACATTAAACTTACACAGTTTGAAGATTATGATATGAGAAAGCTTCCCTTGAAATTTTACTTACTGAGGTGCTGTAGTTTTTGAGAAATGAGTAAAAGTAATAATTTTCGTCTCAGTTTTAGCATGTAAAAACGTATTTACCAGTTATGCTATGGTTTTGGTATAATATCATAACTGGTTAAGTGGATTTTACATGCTAAAATCATTTTGGCCTCATGAGACGAAAATAATTCTGTGGCTTGTTTTACTCATTTCTCAAAAACTACACAACCTTAGTTAGTAATATTTGAAGAGAAGCTTTCCACTATCATTATCTTCAAACCCTGTAAGTTTAATGTAAATCTGTGGACATTTTGAAAAAGTACCCAAATCCTTTAATACGGTCCTCAAAATATATTCATTTAAACATCGTCTCCATAGCCCTGGATTTCTCCATGGCTTCAATCAGTAAAGACAGGAAAAAGACCATTATTTTGTGCTCAACGGAGACAGTTCCAGTAATCGATGAGCAAGTATTTACTTTACTGTATTATACGGATAAATTATAATATTTTACGGAGTGCAATTGCAACAAACATGGCGACTACATACACCGCCAAGGTGCAATAGACTCGTCCCTAGCAACCTTCGGTGACGTCACGTCGGTATTCGTAATACCGTTTTTAGGTCGTGCTCTCTGTAGCATGGTGTGTGTGTTTAATGCGCATGCGCGGGAGTATTTATGCAGCAAAGGCGATTATGATGGGTCATGACTTGAATGAGGAAAAAAAGTATGAATAGACGAAGAGCAGAGCTGTCAAAGAATGTAACTTGAAGAATGGAGCAACAGGACCGCCCGTGTTGAGTTTCCAGATAAGTGGAGGAGTCGAAACCGACTCAAAAGGAGGAGATACTTAAAGAAAAGAGATGATGAAGCTGTATGTTGAAATAGCTTCCTGGCCTTATCTTGTGGTTAGAAGTTATCATCTGTAGTGCTACTTAAAGACAGTGGACACTATTAGTAATTGTCAAAGACTAGTCTTCACAGTTGGTGTATCTCAACATATGCATAAAATAACAAACCTGTGAAAAATTTAGCTCAATCAGTCGTCCAATTTGCGAGATATTAATGAAAGAAAAAACACCCTTGTCACATGAAATTATGTGCTTTCTGATGCTTGATTTCGAGACCTCAAATTCTAAACTTGAGGTCTCGAAATCAAATTCGTGGAAAATTACTTCTTTCTCGAAAACTACGTCACTTCAGAGGGAGCTGTTTATCACAATGTTTTATACCACCAACCTCTCCCCATTACTTGTAATCAAGAAAGGTTTTATGATAATAATTAATTTGAGCAATTACCAACAGTGTCCACTGCCTATATGCCTATTGGTGGTTCCTCAAAATAATTGTCAGCAATTGTTACTTGATAAAATGGTCAATGGAAAAAAAAAAATAGCAATGGAGAACTGTTGTTAGTACAAAATATTTTGAGAAACGGCTCCCACTGAAGTAACTATAGCGTTTTGAGAAAGAAGTTATTTCTTCCTAAAACATTTGAATTGAGTTCGAGAACTCAGCTGAGGTATCGAACTCAAGACATATAAAAGCACACAGCTTGTGTGACAAGGGTGTTTCGTTTCTTACATTGTTATCTCGCAACTTCGACAACCGATTGAGTTCACATTTTCACAGGTTTTTTATTTTATGCATATGTTGAGATACACCAAGTGAGAAGACTGGCCTTTAACAATTTCCAGTAGTGTCCACTGTCTTAAATTAAAACCATGCTGACCTCTGTGGTATTTGGTATAGTGTCGACATCACACCTTTTTTTGTAATTTTGTTTGCATCTTTTACCCTGCATGCATATCTTTTGGAGGCCTAGTCAACCGTAGTAATGCTACGTGACTCCGAATTCATCCCCATCTCCCTGCAGGCTCTACATCAACTTGGGATGAAATCTGCTTCAGGAAGACTGTCTTCACCCCCCGCATCAACCCCCCCCCCCCCAAGACAAAAAAGCGGGGAAAAAAAGAAGAAAAGAAATCAGCCAGAGGCGCAGTTCACATCTTGTGACGTTACTCTCAACAGTCCATGTTTTTTATGTCATTATCTTCTGGAATTTTATAACAAGCAAGGTGAGGAGAACACGCTGTTTTTCACGTTGTAAACCAATCATTTTTCCCCCTTCAGTGCAAAACAAGTTTTTGATAGCTCTGAGTTTAAAGACTCTGCACACTATTGGTTATTGCCACATACCAGTCCTCTCACTCGGTGTATCTCAACATATGCATAAAAAATAACCAACCTGTGAAAATTTGAGCTCAATTGGTCATCGAAGTTGCGAAATAATAATGAAATAAAAAACACCCTTGTCACACGAAGTTGTGTGCTTTCTTAGATGCTTGATTTTGAGACCTCAAATTCTAATCCAAAAGTCTTGAAATCAAATTCGTAGAAAGTTACTTCTTTCTCAAAAACTACTTCACTTCAAAAGGAGCCATTTCTCACAGTGTTTTATACCATCAACTTCTCCCCATTACTCATTGCCATGTAAGGTTTTATGCTAACAATTATTTTGAGTAATTACCAATAGTGCCTTTAAGGGAAGACGTTGCCTTTGATCGGTCGTGTTGGTCTTTGAAAAGCGTTTGAAACTGTTTGTTGTAAAATGCTTATATGGTGAGAAAGACAATTCGAAAGTAGAATATAATGATTCACACACACATAGCTCGAAATTGTACGGTTTCCCTATTACGTTGCGAACAAACACGGTCGGCCATTTTATGGGGTCAAAACTTTGACTCCATAAAAATGGCGTGCCGTAGAAGTTCGCGACGTAACAGTAAAATCATGCAATTTAGAGGCATGTTTATGTGGATCATTATATTCTTCTTTCAAATTATCTTTCTATTCATTATGCACTTTTATAACAAACAGTTTCAAAGACCAACTCGCCCGATCCAAGGTAGACTTGAGTCAAGTCCCAATCCCGTGCCATCGCTAGAAAACTGCTCTGCATTCCGGCCCCCAACCTGTTCCGCACGCTGGACAGAGACCACTAATATCTTTGGGTGCGTTCGTTTAGCTTCCCTGGGTCGACCCCGGTGTGTGTTTTTTTTTTCTAGGATGAACGTGTGCAGATAATTGCCCACGTTCGTCCTGGGAAAAAAAACCGCCACACACCGGGGTCGACCCAGGGAAGCTAAACGAACGCACCCTATATTGACTGCGGGTATGCTTTAGGGACCTCTCGCAACGAGAATGGGACTTGAATCAAGGCTAGATCCAAGGCAACGTGTCACTTTAAGGGTCTCGTGTGGACACAAGAGGTAAGAAAAAATGAAATTGGTTGTGATAATCATAGTGACCGATTGTGTGCGTGGGCGGGTAAAACAAATTACAAGACGGCCTACATAGCCTGACATATGATTCATTACAGATTGCATTTTATAACTTTCTATCATATTTCAAAGGTTGAATGTTTGTCTAGATACTTCTGCTATACATTGATCAACATCAATGGACAGTTCGATACTCACAGAAAATAACTCAATTGAATTTATTTGCTTCATTTGTAAAATTCTAATAGTATAATGTAGTTTCTTTTATCGGTGACCGATTATATGGCTGGGCCCAAATTCATGGCCCTGCTTCCCGCGCCGAATTCTGCGCTTACGACCTCCATTGGCGGCCTTAAAGTCATTATACACTTTCGGTTAACAGTATTATCCAAGTCCCACACTTCGTGTATCACAGCTTATATATAAAATATTAAACCTGACAAAATTTAGGCTCAATCGGTCATCGGAATCGGGAGAAAATAACGGGAAAACCAACCCTTGTTTCCGCACGTTTCGCCGTGTCAAGACATGTGTTTAAAATAAATGCGTAATTCTCGCTATCGAGAATTGATATTGTTTTAATGTTTTCTCGAAAAGTAAAGCATTTCATCGAACAATATTTCAAGAGAAGTCTTTCACCATTACCTTCTGTAAACCATGTAAATTAATTGTAAAACTGTGAACTTATTTTTTTTTCTGTACCGAAAGTGTATAATGGCGAATATAAAAGCGCCCGGTATGTTTGTATGCAATTATGTGAGCTAAGTTTTGAATTAGGCCTGTATGTGCGACTGACCATGTAGAGGTTTACAAGTTGCAGGGGCTCAATTTATTCATGGTTTATTTATTAAAACACTGCAATACAGCGGCTAAAACAGCGGCCGAAAGTTTACAAAATAGTCATAATTAACATTATTATTGAAAAAATAAAAAAATAAAACATGAAATATCAAATGTAAATTAATTGTAAATTAGATGTGACAGAAAAACAATTGTCAATATACAGCCAATCAAACCAGGGACACTATAGGGTGATCGAACCCCCTCTCTTTTCGATAAGTAGGCATACATTATGTCCCTTTACATGATTTACACAACAAATAATACCAATGGGTTTATGTCCCATCCGTGCTGAGGTGCTGTAGTTTTGGGGAAATGAGTAAAACAATGTCGTGAAAATAATTTTCGTCTAATGAGACGAAAATTATTTAATCATTTACAAACGTATATATTCAGCACATCAGTAAGTATTATTTGAAGGGAAGCTTTCCACTATCATTATCTTCAAACCCTGTAAGTTTTATGTAAATCTATGGACATTTTGAAAAAGTACCCAAAATTCTTTAAACACGCACACGTTATTTCGCCATTATACAACACTTTCAGTTGAATGGTTTCAGATGTTTGGTCCACTCGCCCTCCCTGACAAAACGTATACGTCTACGGAGAGATTTCATATAAATATTGAACACAATCTCTATTAATAATGCATTATGAACTTGTCTATCTCGTGTGCATTACGGTTGTCGTTTGCGGAAGGGCATTATTTCCAGCTCATTTCAGTCCATTGAGAATCTAAATTGACGGCAAAAAAGAACTCTGTTCTAATGTTAGCGTTTGTTCGGGAAATATTTGCATAATTACCGCTGCGTTTTGTTCAATTTACATACTGAATACACTGTGTGTCTGCGTGCATGTCTCTGCACTGTTACATTTTGAAGATATTATTACACAAGAATTGTAGAGCTTCTATAGACCTTTATCACGATGCAGTCATCTTGAATTCCCCCCATGAATACTAACTGTATTTATAACGCGCCTTTTTCCAAATGATACAAAGCGCCAGGTATTATTACTGCAAGGAGTGGGGTGAATTTTTAGATATATAACCTAATCCTTAAGCAACATGTAATGGTTTACAAGGTGCTGTGAATTTGCTGCCAATCCAGCCAGGAACACCGGGGCGAACCCCTTCTCTTTTCGATAAGTGCATTGGGTTATTTTTCATGCGTTTACACAACACATGGGAGCAACGGCTTTACGTCCCATCTGAAGGACGAAGCAATGGCTATGTGTCTTGCTTTAGGACACAAGACATGTCACGGCTGGGGATTCAAACCCACACTCTGCTGATCAGAGACACCAGAGTTTGAATTCAGTGCTCTTAACCGCTCGGCCACGACACTCCCATTGATATCAGTGTTACCAAACCGAGGCTGGAATGACAAAATAGTCTGGTTCCTTTTTTCAAAATTATAGCATTCGTTATATATTCGATACGAGGAACATGAACAAGATGGAGGCAGCATGATATAAAGGTCTAGTCGCATGCAGGTTTTGTTGTATGTTTGTTTGTTTGCGCTGTTTTTGTTTGTTTGTTTGTTTGTTTGTTTGTTTGTTTATTTATTTGTTTGTTTGTTTAAATGATTTCTCATCAAGGGACTTAGTAGACACTACTAACGGGGATATAAACAACAAGCAGCTGACCCATTGCGTGAGTCAGGAGAACATAGTGGGACAACAACTATGAACAATTTTCAGCATTGCAATTTGTGCAGACGACAAGGTATATTATTATTACCCGCCAAATTGAAAGACGATTTATATATCGCAAGGAACTATAATAATATACCTTTATTAAACGACATAGCTTTAACCGATGACAAAATGTTTTAATACAAAGGTGTACTTTCACTTTAATGCAACCACTCATTGTCTATAATCTTATTGATGGTGATGACCAATTAATTAATGTCCAGCTCTGAGACGGGGGGGGGGGGGGCATACCAGTGCATTGTATATTCAAGCACATTCCCTACGCTTTGCAATCGATAAGCTAGTGACTGATGGGACAACCATCACTCGATCTGAGCGTATGCTCAACACTAACAGGGATTTATAAAACAAATTCAGAGCAGGCGTATCACTGAATCGATTATAGCAGCGTTGGTAAACATATAGCTGCTATACTGGCATGTTTACACTATTTGCATCAAGATAAAGTACAGTGTTAGCTGGGAAATACTGCTGCCCACGAGTAAAGTAACACACTCTTTGAACCTATACGTTTGAATTACTGCTGACTGCATAAAGGACCAGTTGATTCCCCCCTCTTCTCTCATGTTGATTATTTCACATCCATGGTGAGTAATAGACACCATACCAAACGATTTATGTACGCTTTACCGTCTTTGACAAAAGAATGGTTTTGTTGGTTCAAATGACTTCTGAAGAGACTTTTTACTTAAATTTGTGCCAACTCCAAGATACACTCCTTCAAACGCCTTGTGCCGACAAAGATAAGTTCAAACTCTGGTGTGGGTTCGAATCTCCAGCCGTGACACTTGTGTCCTTAAGCAAGACACTTAACCATTGCTTCGTCCTTCGGATGGGACGTTAAGCCGTAAAAGAACCCAGTGCATTTATCGAAAAGAGAAGGGGTTCGCCGGGGTGTTCCTGGTCCGATCGGCAGCAAATTGCGCCACAGCACCTGGTAAAGCATTACATTGTGCTATCAGAATTAGGTCTCGTAGTCCCACATCTGGCAGGAAATACTGTATGTTACAGCGCCAGGGGTGCACTAGGTGACGGACATGTGCGCTTTATAAGAAGCCACAATTATTATTAAAACGTATTTCCAACAAATAATTTGTCTAAACGAACCAATTTCCACCAGGGCCGAATTTCATAGAGTTGTTTATAAAAAGCACACAAATAAGGTATGTATATAATATACAAAGCACATTCCCCTAACCGAATAAGGTTACCAGCCAAAACACCATGTCACACGACCATTATTTTTTTACTGGTATCCAGCGCCTAAATTCACCAAGCTTAGCAGACAATACTGCTCGACAAATTATTTTGCTAAGCAAAAACTGAGTGGCCCTAGTTTTGGCTGGTAACCTGTTAAGCTATACTTTTCTTTGCTTAGCAAGTTGTTGTGCTTACAGGCTTTATTAATTTGAGCCATGTGCTCATTATTGCTAAGCAGATGTTATTAAAGCGCTATTATCTGTTTAAGCAGCTCTCTATGAAAGCGAGGCTCAGGTTTACTTTGAAGTTTAAAAATGTTGGCTTGAATCCTTCATCAATCTTATGACACATCTTTAAGTCATTTCGGAGAGAATACATGGAGATGAAAATAACTGCATCTTTTTTGAGCGTGCATGTGAACGAGAAAGATATGCAGGGATGGAAAGCTCCATTCGCAATTTACCCAAGAATAACATGGAGCCAACGGTAGTTAAATGAAGCGTTGCATGATGCATTCGTTTAATACTGAGGACTGCATCAGCCTGTTATTGTAAATGCGCTCGACTTTGCAGGGCCGTTATATTAAACACGCTGCATGGCCGAAGCGCTCTTGCCTATAGGACATGCAGTCACACCTTAATATGCGGGGTCCCAAGTTTATAAATGCATGCAGTAGGTAGATATTTAGAAGGACCTCGATTTCTAAAGGAATGCATTTGGGAATTGGGTCAATTAACCACAAGTCTAGTTTTTACGAACCTTTATAAATCCCTCTGATTATAAACAACATTAAAATGCATTTCGTTAAAATACCTAAGAGGAAAAGTTTTATAATTGATGTGTGTATTAAAGGAAGGGGGTAGTCTATAATTCCCCTACCGTTGGTAATTTATAGATGTTATATTTGCATGGGTGAAAAAGAATATGATTTATTTTACTCCAACATCGCGTTCATCCATGTTAATGAGCGAGGTGACAACGGGTACCAACCGCATCTCTGACCGCAGCATTCGCGAACGGACACCAATACACAGCATCTGGGAAAGGATTCATGTATGAATAGTTGTCCACATTTTTAAAGGTCCTTAAAGACACTGGAAACTATTGGTTAATTTTCAAAGACCAGTCTTCTCACTTGGTGTATCTCAACATATTTTTATGCATAAAATAACAAACCTGTGAAATTTTGTGCTCAATCGGTCGTCGAAGTTCGAGATAATAATGAAAGATAAACACCCTTGTCACACGAAGTTGTGTGCTTTCATATTATGCTTGATTTCGAGACCTCAAATTTCTAAATCTGAGGTCTGGAAATCAAATTCGTGGAAAATTACTTCATTCACGAAAACTACGTTACTTCAGAGGGAGCCGTTTCCCACAAAGTTTGACACTATATCAAGCTCCCGATTACTCGTTACCAAGTAAGATTTTATGCTAATAATTATTTTGAGTAATTACCAATAGTGTCCACTGCCTTTAACATTTTGTAGCTTTTATATCATCTTTTGGGTTGGAATGGAGTTTCCAACAGCTTATTCTGTTTTCTCTGTAAAGTAAAAAATTACAAAATTGCTGGGAATCAAGTCCGAGTCTATAAAGACATGTACATCCCATTGAATATTTTTTGGCACCATGGTCAAGCCGTTTCCATAATATACAGAGGTCACTCCAGATTGTACAAGATTCTGATGGTCTATATTTAGCTCTTTGTGCCGGTTTTCAATGGAATATGTCTGCACATGCCTTGACCGCATTTCTCACGAGAAATATTTTGATTTCATTCATTAGAAACAAATAAATCGACAACACAGAACATTTCAGTCCTTCGGTCGAGATAATTACATTACAACAACAGAACACCAGTGTTTTGTTGATATTAACAATTTTGCTCAACGCGAATTTGAGCGCGGACTAGTAGCCTGTCTATTTTGAAGGACATGACGGATGATGGTCTATTATAGTACGACACGGGAAATTAAAATCGATTTCTGCCCCTATACGTCCGTAAGAAAAGAAGAACCTTAAAAAAAACAATGACCCACTTTTCATGACCTTTCGACAAGGCTTCTAAGGACATGCTCGGGTTTTTTTCTCTCTCGCAATTTTGACACCAGAAGGATTTTAAGCCAGCCAAATTTACACGACCTGGGCCCAATTTCATAGAGCTGCTTAGCGGCCGATTTTGTGCTTACTGTGCAATTTCTATTTCATAGCGTTGCTAACCGTAAGCAAACGTAAACGCATGCTAACCTTCCGGTGCTTACCGCACAAAAATAAATGACGTCACAATGCAAATCCACGGTAAACACGCAATATGGCCGCCCAATTTTTCTTCTAACCTGTGAAATACGCTAAGGCTTAACCAAATTTTTCTGCTACAGTAAGCACGCAAATGGGCTTACCGTTAAGCAGCGCTATGGGCCCAATTTCAAAGAGCTGCTAAGCACACAAATTTTCTTCAGCATGATTTTTTTTGCCTGAAAAAGGGGATTTACTAAAACACAACAGCTGAATACCGATAGCAGCTCTATATAAGCTTAATACCGATAATGACAGGCATAATCTGAAATCTCTACAGCCAAAAGAACTCAATCAATTTTTAAATCAACTCAAACAGCTCAGTTTATCCCAATTTTACTGGCTTTTGTCATTACTCCATTGTGGTTCTTGTGTTTTTTTGTTTGTTTTTGGTTGTGTGTTTTTAATGGATGTGTATTTTTCCCCCTTTAAATTTCTTCGTCCTATTTAAAAACGTTGTTTTTTTGTAGTTTTCAAAATGTATGTGTGCTTGGATCTAGTGCTTTTTTTAAATGAATGTGCAATGTTTTTCTGTGTAAATTTGTAATATTTTATCTTAAGTTCACTTCTGTAGATTGTTATTAGCTGGGATCTATGGGAGATCGGTGAGTTTTTCTTACTGAATGGATCTCCCAGGATAAACAAGAAATAAATAAATAAATAAATAAATAAATAACAGCTTCAATTTGAGTTTGTTATAATAGTTGACCTCGAATAGCTTTCAGACGGATCAATGAGTCTTCAATGTGAGTATTGGTTGAAAGGAAATGTTTACTTTTAATAATCACTCTTTAAAACTAATAAATGTCAATAGTAACTTACTTGGTTAGAACCCACAGTAGCTTTCGGTAGATACAACATTTTGAAAAACATTTCACTTCAAAGTAATGGGATTCTGTAAAAAGATATCCATTTTTTGGGGCCCCAAATTTGAATCTAAGAAGCGTTACTGCAGTAACGTTTCTCAGATTGTGTATTCCTTATAGGAGTCATTTCTTTACGTGGACATTATTTGCTCCGGAATGTTGGCGACATCTCAAAAGCTCTCTCCTTTTGAAATTAAATTTTCACTGGTTTGTTTTATGGATCTTATGCACATGACGTCATTTCAGTAGGGCGCCCTCACCTAGAGGTCAAAAGGAAGTTGTTCATTGGCCAATCCTGTGCGCCGCGCGTACAAATCTGTGCGTGTCGATTGTTTCGTCACAGTTTTTCCACTAAGATGGCCGCTGGATGACGTCAATGCATAAGGTCGATTGTACACAATCATAATTATGTATATTTGTGTAGGATGAAAACACGCAAACCTTTACAAAAACCGAAGGTTATTCTTGCATGAGACATGGATACAAAATCTCGCAAACACTGCGCTCATTCTTAGTGAAAGGGCAACATTATTCAATAGTTTGACGCCATCTTCAAAAGCATGCACGGCAAAGCATCGCTGTAGAACAGAACACAATTATTCAACAGTTTTATAACATCTTCAAAAGCATGCACGACAAAACATCACCGTAGAACTTGCATTAGGCCTTCATTACGCATCCTTCTATAGCCTTGCAAATTATAATTTGCAGATTTCTACCTGTGCTGTGTATTAAGCCAGCGTGAAGTTCCCCCATTTGCCATAAATAATTGACGAGGCAAGGCTATTGTCGGGTGCATAGTCGTGGGGGCTTTCGCGCCTCCGAGCGGGGCAGGGGACGCAGGTGTCGACGCCACCTGCTTCCATTGAAAGTCCCGGACAATTTTCCTTCTTGTACATTGCCGCTCCTCAAAAACCTCGAAAATACAAACCCCCGTCGAAATTGAGTGAGACGTTGCCATTAGGCTCTTTTTTGTTGTTGGAGGATCTTTGTAATTTGAGCTTCCTTCCATCCAGGCATATTATGCTGTATTTTTTAGTGAGTTTATATCATTTTCGGTAAATTTGATTTCCTCTCGACCGAGAGTGTTTTATTAAAAGAGAAAGTGTAGCTTTGGTTTGTGGAACTGTTTGATTGTTTTGTTTAGTCATACACAAAGAGATACAAACATAAACTAACATGTGAACATTTATTTTCAAGATATTTGAGATATTGCTGAAAATCTGGAGCGTTTATGTCAACAGCATTAGAGGTAGAATAATCCGTTATTGGTTCATTGGAAAATTACTTCTTTCTCGAAAACTACGTCACTTCAGAGGGAGCTGTTTCTCACAATGCTAAATACTATCGACCTCTCCCCATTACTCGTAATCAAGAAAGATTTTATGCTAATAATTATTTTGAGTAATTGCCAATAGTGTCCACTGCCTTTAAAAGTGATTATCAAATGCTGCATTTGCCACTTTTCTCAATACTAAAACACTTTAGGTTTCTAGAGCGTTCTATTTCACTCGATCACTAGTTTCGGG
The DNA here is from genome assembly GCF_902459465.1 of Asterias rubens. Taxonomy (NCBI): domain Eukaryota; kingdom Metazoa; phylum Echinodermata; class Asteroidea; order Forcipulatida; family Asteriidae; genus Asterias; species Asterias rubens. The sequence continues at coordinate 363,976 of NW_022985696.1, forward strand.
TGTTTGAGAGGAAATACGTTCAAAGTCAGTCTTGTCATCAAGCCGTTCAATGCCAGCGGCGCTAGTCGCTTCTCAAGCCGCCATTTGTGATTATGCAGACTGTCATCAATGGGTGAGTCTCATTTTCACTTACAATGATGTGTACTTGACTTGTATCGGTTTGGACTTTCGACTGTAATTCCGCGGCTCCGCGGAGAAACTGCAGCGCGGATAAATATCTATACTCGCATATTATTCGGTGTTTACTCGCGAAACGATATGCGTTTGTGGTTTTTCTGTTTTGAGATTTGGGGCTTTGAATTGTGTGCAGTTCCTTTTGTTTTAGTCGATTAAAGGCATCAGATATGTTTGGTAAATGGCAAAGACCAGTATTCTCACTTGGTGTATATCAACATAGGAAAACAAAATGCAAATCTGAGGAAACGTTTGCCTCATTTGGTCATCGAAGTTGCGAGAAAATAATAAAAGAAAAAACACTCACAAATTGCGCTTTCAGATGATATGTTTTTAGTCATTAAAAAAAAGTCAAGGGGTCGATTTAAAGGCAGTGGACACTATTGGTAATTGTCAAAGACTAGCTTCCACAGTTGGTGTATCTCAACATATGCATAAAATAACAAACCTGTGAAAATTTGAGCTCAATCGGTCATCGAAAGTGCGTGATAATAATGAAAGAAAAATAACCCTTGTCACACGAAGTTGTGTGTGCTTAGATAGTTGATTTCGAGACCTCAAGTTCTAAATCTGAGGTCTCGAAATCAAATTCGTGGTAAATTACTTCTTTCTCAAAAACTATGGCACTTCAGAGGGAGCTATTTCTCACAATGTTTTATACCATCAACCTCTCCCCATTACTCGTCACCAAGAAAGGTTTTACGCCAATAATTATTTTGAGTAATTACCAATAGTGTCCACTGCCTTTAACACAGACAGTCCTAACTTAGGACTAGTTCGAGGAATCTTCAGGAGTTTATTTAAAGCTATGTTCTCAGTAACTCGTCCTATCTCAAAATAAGACCAGTCTAAACTCTTTGTGAAATTCTCCCCTGTGCAAAATGTTTCCAAAGAATGCAAAATAAGGTAAACAGAGAGCTAAACAAGTTTGAATTTTTGACTGTTCGAGGAGCACCAACACCGGTTAAACAAAATACCAACCAGACAACAAGAAATGCTAGGGCATACAAACATCTGCACGTCGAAACCATTAATAGACAATCTTCAAATGAAATTCTCACAAACACAAACAGAAATTAGTCAGGCACACAAAAGCTGTTTTGGACAAAAAAGAAGACCCCCCCTCTCTCAATTTTGTTTCTCACAGGACTCGGGAAAGTACTGAGTATACAGTGCGTCACACATCGGTGTATATTGTTAAAACCAAAAATTAATATTCTTTATCCCCGATGCAAACATAACATCTATTAAATCGTTTGCAGTACCCGCTGCTAAAACATAGGATTCGAACTGCCTCTAGCTACCGGGCAATCTCGGTGGTCATAGTTGGTAAGACACTGCTCTAGAATTGCAAGGGTCGTGGGTTCGAATCCCACCCGAGTAAAAAGCCTGTGATTTTCTTCACCGGACTCGGGAAAATACTGAGTATACAGTGCGTCACACATCGGTGTATGGGTAAAAACCAACAAAATCACAATTTACTCTAAAGGAATTTACTTTTGGAATCTAGAAAAGAAAAACAGACACAGATATAAGAGACCTATATTTAGATTGATTATAGTTGTACCATGCGATATTTTTTGATTGATATTGTTTGGTTTGGGTTTCATATTCCCCCTTTTTAATATCAAAATGAATTTCCATCTTCCCAATTGAGTTAATCGCAATGACATCAGACTCCCGAGCGTGATTAACAAATTATAGACGGCTGTTTTATGCACTATAAAACAAGAAGAAATATTTGGCAATCGTCTGCTTGCATGAAGGTTAAAATAACACGGGTACAAATAAATTACACTTAAAATATTCTATACGAATGAAGAAATGGTAGATTGATTTTAAAGGATTTTGAAACTTTGCATGGTGGAAATACGAAAATCTTATTCAGTTTTATTATAGGTTGATGCTTCTGAGCAGCATAAGTATTTAGTGTTGTTGACGAGCAAGTATGAAAACTGGACTGAAGCTATTGGTGTTTCTGATCAGCAGAGTGTGGGTTCGAATCCCGGTCGTAATACTTGTGTCCTTAAAGCAAGACACGTTTACTCATTATTTCTCCGTTCTTCGAATGGGACGTAAAGCCGTTGGTCCAGTGTTTCGTAATACACGTGAAAGAAACCCAGTTTCTTCCGATTGTTAAGAGAAGTGTCTTAGAAAAAATTGCAGTAGATAGAAACAAAGATGCTTTTAAAACCTCGGCTTATAGGTTCTAGTTGCGGTTTCATGTTAAAGCCATCGTGCGGACTTCTTCAGAGGTCAAAGGTAAATATGGAAGGATTCTGCCAGGTGCTTAAGGCTGGTCTATTGCATTATTTTCAAGCCTCAAAGTGTGACATCAGACGGTCAGACTTTACCACTCGCCCTCTCGTGGTGACGGCTTGCACCTCGGGGTCATCCCCAGGTGACCCATTCCACAAGCAGGGCATTGGTGGGGGCTGATCCGGTCGAGCCCCTGGAATTACGTCAAAGCTATTCGAAATAACCAGGGGCAGACCGGGGTCGACCCAGGGAAGCTAAACGAACACACCCTATATGGAGCAGGTTCGGGTGTCAACTAGACCGACATTGATTAACAAGAAACCAAAGAGCACAGATTGACTATATCGAACCATGCACTGCGGGAGCTTGGTCGACTGGGGTGAGCTACGTCACAGCTTCTGGTCAAGTCTAGCACCCAACCTAACTTGCTCATGGCTTTCAAAGTTTGTTTTTCTTCGAGGGAGCGACACGAATCCATCACGACAGAACTTCCTGAGTTGCATCCTTCAACCACCCACCATCTAGCTGTTGGATTAGGTCAGACGTGGCAGAGGAGTATAGACCGCCACTAATTGCAAGCGGCCAAATAAACACAGCATCCACCTCGTGCAATTAAGTCCCGCTCGATCAATGAAAGACGTAAACGCACTTTGCTGGGATTCAAGTATAAATTATTTTTTGACAGATAAGGAATTTTATGTTGTGTGTTAGCACTGTATACTCAGTACTTTCCCGAGCTCGGTGAAAACAAAAACCAAGGCATATTACTCGCGTGGGATTCAAACCCACGACCTTGAACGCTCAGTCTCCTTTACAGTGATATAAAGTCTCCACATGTCATAGGTTTACGATATCCGGACCTGCAGGGAAAAACTGCCAGATTAAAACACAGTCTCCCCCATCGACAGTTAGAGGATACCCGATATTGAAAAGCATTCACCATCACCTCCAAGAGAAATTTGAGACACAGAATAGCCGTCGGGGAGATGAGCTCGTAAAAAAAAAATACCCTAGCCGATGATGTCGGCTATCAGCACTATAGACTGATGTCGTACTCGTATTTCGAGTGCATAACGCTTGGGTATTATTTATGTTATTACTGCGTGCAGCTTCCTCAAATACATACCATGTGACGTGTCCATCAAACCCAATAAAAAAAAAAACTCTCGAAAAAAATATACTCATTTTTTTTTGTGAGTGGACATGTAAGCGAGCACTTAGTACATGTCTGAAATCACAACTAATAAGCTATACTACCCGAGACAATTCAAACATGTTAAGAGGGGAGTTACTTCAGAGGACGTATTTCACTGGCGACGTTCTAAATTTAAATGCTACGGAAAAAATCGCAGTTCCGAGTCGGCCATTTTGTTTAAAGGTGACTGTTTATATATTCTGTTATTTTGTTTGTCAGCTGAGCACTTTCGGCAGCTATGTTTAAGGTTATTTTACAAAGTGTGGACTTGGGAATTAAAAAGGTGCACACAATGCTGGGTTTTGAAACACTGTGTGGACTTAGGCTACACACGTCAACTGGGCATGCATAACATACGAAGTGTAGACCTGGCGGGAACAAAAGATGTAACACAATGCAGGGTTTTGAAATACCAATGTGGACTCACGCAGTAGTCCACGCAGTTTTTTCACTTGTGCTGAAGAAGTACACAGAACAAAGTGAGTGTCCACAGAGTTGCAACACAGTGATTACAGCCCAGAGTGTATCCAACACATATAGTGTTGGCAGCATATAATGTATGCAACACAGATGTAACACAGTGTATGAAACACAGAGTGTATGCAACACAGTTTATGCAACACAGAGTGTATGCATGCAACACAGAGTGTATGCAAGACAGAGTGTATGCGACACAGAGTGTGTGCAACACAGAGTGTATGCGACACAGAGTGTATGCAACACAAAGTTTATGCAACACAGAGTTTATGCAACACAGAGTGTATGCGTGCAACACAGAGTGTATGCAACACAGAGTGTATGCGACACAGAGTGTATGCAACAAAGAGTGTATGCAACACAGAGTGTATGCAACACAGAGTGTATGCAACACAGAGTGTATGCGATACAGTGTATGCGACACAGAGTGTATGCAACACAGAGTGTTTGCAACACAGAGTGTACATGCAACACAGAGTATACGTTTATATGCAACACAGAGTGTATGCAACAAATGAAGCACCACAGAGTGTATGCAACACAGAGTGTATGCGATACAGTGTATGCGACACAGAGTGTATGCAACACAGAGTGTTTGCAACACAGAGTGTACATGCAACACAGAGTATACGTTTATATGCAACACAGAGTGTATGCAACAAATGAAGCACAAAGTGTATGTAACACAGATCTTCAGGATTTTATGAAGCTGGTTTCATACAGTGCAAAACACTATGAATCGTTGCTCAGCTATGAGAAAGTGGGTCGAACAGTGACTTGGACAAAATTGACTCACCATGGTTCGCTAGTGAACCTCAAAGCAAATTTACTTTGTATTTTGTTGCTGGTAATAACCTAGTTTGCTTAGCAAACATCTTGAGATAAATAGGAAACAAACACAGGATCAGGGCGATAAATTGAGTTCTTAAATTTTATGATGGTTTACTGTCACAACAGCTTAACATCACGTTCACTTTTGACAAGTATAAGGATCCGTGACTAGACTAAGGGTCCGTGACCAGACTTAAAGGAACCAAGACTAAAACTAAAGTGAAAAAACCCAACGACACAACATCACGCCATCTTGTTGTAGTCACGGCAGAACGTGGACTCGCAAGAGTCAGACGGTTTATGAACTCCACATGTTCATCTTCTTTGGCGCTTCAGCCTTTTCTGGTCGATGAAAGGAACACAACTCCGAATGCTTCATCTAAATTATAGAGCCTCTTAAAGCCAAAGGGGAAATCACAGAAATACGATGATTCCTGAATTGTTGGCGAGAACACAACTCATCAAAACATCAAGTTGAACTCGGGTCTTCTGTAGCGAAGCATTAAAGACACTCGACACTATTGGTAATTGCCAAAGACTAGTCTTCTCACTTGGTGTATCTCAATGCATAAAATAAACCTGTGAAACTTTTAGCACAATCGGCCGTCGAAGTTGCGAGATAACAATGAAAGAAAAAACACCCTTGTCACACGAAGTTGTGTGCGTTCAGATACTTGATTTCGAGATCTCAAATTCAAAATCTGAGGTCTCGAAATAAAATTCAAGGAAAGTTACTTCTTTCTCGAAAACTACATTACTTCAGAGGGAGCCGTTTCTCATACTGTTTAATACCATAAATCTCTCCCCATCACTCGTTACCAGTTGAGGTTTATGCTAATAACTATTTTGAGTATTATTTTACCAATAGTGTCCACTGCCTTTAAATCCCCAGTAGGTATTATTTACACCATGATGTGCTAGCGCAGACATACCCCAAAGTGCACGTGAACTGAAGTCTGAGCGATCATAACTATTTGATGTATCAATCTTTGCCTGGTATTCCCACATGACAAAGAGTCACTGTCCCAATCCTATTTAAACTTATACACCTTATCTATGTACTTCTTAGATCGGTAGCTGTCGCTTAAAAAATTGATGCAGACAACATGCAGACAAAATGTAGACATGTATCAATCAATCAATTAATCAAGCAATCAATCAATCAATCAATATTCAGGCATTTTTTGTAGAGCGCCGTCAATCTGGTTGCCTTTTTCTGAGGCGCTTAGCAAAGTGAAAGAAACATTTGAGACAAAACAGTTTTTACAGAATTTCATGTGGAGGTTAAAAGCACTATTGGTAATACTTAATAATTGGTAATAATTATTAGCATAAAACCTTACTTGGTGACGAGTAATGGGAGAGGTTGATGGTATAAAACATTGTGAAGCACGGCCCCCTCTGAAGTGACGTATTTTTCAAGAAAGAGTTTAGAATTTGAGGTCTCGAAATCAACCATCTAAACGCGTGTGACAAGGGTGTTTTTTCTTTCATTATTATCTCGCAACTTCGACGACCAATTGAGCTCAAATTTTCACAGGTTTGTTATTTCATGCATATGCTGACATACACCAAGTGAGAAGACTGGTCTTTGACAATTTCCAATAGTGTCCACTGTTTTTAAGTGCAATGAGCTAAACGTAAACAGATTGAAATAGATCAGTCTTCTGGTTTTTGAAGATCTGCAAGGAAGTCAAGTATGCAGAGCTGATAGGGAGATCATCCTGTAGCAGCGAAGCATAACAACCAAACTTCTATAACCTGGGCCCGATTTCATAGAGCTGCTTAAGCACAAATTTTTGCTTTAGCAAACAATTCATTGATTAGTAAAATCAGATTACCGGCCAAGACTCCACTCAATTGTTATGCTAAGTAAACAACAGCTAAATACTAGTCATAAGCAATGTATATGGCATGACATTTTGGCCAGTAACATGTGTAAAATAAGCGAGCTATTTTCGTGCTTAAGCAAATTTTTTGCTTAAGCAGCTCTATGAAATTGGCCCCTGATCAAGAATGACAATCTCACATATTGAGATCAGGGTCCAATTACATAAAGCTGTTTAGCCACAAAAAGTGGCTAAGCACAACGAAATTGTATTTTACCAGATTGAGATTCCAAGTCAAACTGCGTATTCTGCTCATTTCTGCTAAGCAGGACATTAGTAAGCTATATTATTTGCTAACGTAGCTCCATGAAATTGGTTCGTCTTCTCTGCTTTATGAGATTAGAAAAAACTAAAACAAAGTTCCTTTTGTTTTGCGAAGTGCGCAAAGGCAAATGACACAGGGGGCATTTTCGAAACTACAGTGGTTTACACTGCAGCTCCGGCATACCTACAATCCCGGCCAAAATGCGTGGGCCACCCTTTCCTAACGTTGTATACAACGATTCCCTGTGCACTTCACATTCACATTCAAAACATTTGTCCCCCGCCCCCCGCCCCCCGCTCAATGTTGACTGTAACTCAGAACACAACTCAGAACACAATCAGCAATTGACTGTAACTCAGAACACAACTCAGAACACAATCAGCAATTGGAACCAACATTGAAAGAGGGCAGGGGGGGCCCAACGAGATATGGCCGGGATTGTAGATCATTAATTGTACGTAAACTGAACTCTGTGTGGGCATCGTGGGAGTTGTCAAATCATCAGCAAGTTAGGGAGTACATGACGTCACAATGTTTGCTTGTTGACATTCCCGCCCTCACAAATCCTACTACAGATTTGTGATCCATCGACAATGAATCAAATCGATTGCCCTTATACATCAAACAACCGTAGTCTCTTCAAATAGTCGCTTTTTCCACAGTACACGTGGGCTTGTGCTTTGCTTAAAGGGGAGGCATATCTTTGGTAATTACTCCAAAAACTATAATGACCGTAATAAAGTGTCTTTATCCACAGTACATGATAATTTGCATTGCTCTATTAAAATGTCACGAGAAACCGTTTTAATTTTAATACTAAAATAGTGTTCGTCTCCTGAGACGATTTTTTCCTCGTGTTTTGCTTTAATACTAATTTCTCAAAAACGACAGCACCTCAGCAAAATAGTATTGTAAATCTGTGGACATTGTGTTTTGTGTCCTACAAAAAGTACTCGGACACTCAAAGGGAACAATTACACGATGGGTAATTATTACTCTTTTTTTTAAAGATTAATTGCAATAAAAACCTTTGCTACAAGCGTACAGCAGCCTTTGATAGTTGAGTGTATTTGTTGTAAACAGTTCATATTGAAGTGTTGTGGCTATCCTAAAAGATAACAGTTTTTGAGCCTCAAAACATGGATCTGAGAAGCGTTTTTTGCGCGTAACGCTTCTCAGAATGTGTGTTTCTGTTTGGCATTACTCTCCCTGCGTGGACATTTCTTAATATATAACTTTGAGTATTTTTCAGTATTTATATGTCTGCGTTAATTTTAACACCACAGTTTTTTTGGCAGTCTGTAATATGACTTTTATAAAAAAGAAATTACCACAACAATTCATTAAATGTTGAGGTAATGACCCTATAGGCATTAGCAGGAAAGCATATGTTTTTCTTTAACAGTACACGCTCATGCACTCGTCAGACACACGAAGCATTTTACTGACTTAAAAGGGTTCAAGTCGTAAATGGCAGTAAATGTTAATGACAACCTGAGCAAGATACTTATTTAATAATTTGCTGTGGACGGACGACTGCTCGAAAGAGACATGTCATTTCGGGTAAGACTAGCGTATGGCATTCCTTCTTCAAATAATAAGCCGCGAGGAAACTCACAGGGTAAAGTGTTTGAAAACTCACTGACTCTCATTAATGGCAACAGGACAAGTAACCAGAAATACCAATAAATGTAAATGATAACATTTGTTTGGTTTAACAGCATGGTTGTCATTACAGATGGCACTAAAAATGGATTGTTTAGGAATTCTGCAAACGGAAACTTGGCTAGAAGTGGACACTAGAAACAAATTGTGCACCTCTTTATCCTCTCTTTTAAAGGGACTTTTTGTAGAGGACAAAAAACACAATGTCTACAGATTTACATTAAACTTACACCGTTTGATGGCTCTGCTTACCGCCGAATTCTGCGCTTTATACGATCACGATTCCCCGCTTACTTGCAAGCGCCGAATTTTTGCGCTAGCCTTGTCAGCGTGTAATGCCTAGTAACGTGACGTAAGCACGCGCAGACGCCAAAGTTTGCCGCTAACCCGTGAAATAGGCTTGCCGTAAGCACAGAATTCCCTGCTTCCGTAAGCGCCGATTCTTGGCTTACGGTAAGCAGAGCCATGAAATTGGGCCCAGATTGTTGTTGCATTACAACAATTAATAAGACATTAATTGATTTCAACATGACAGAGTGCACTTGCACAACGCCAACAAAATAACATTTGCAGAACTCTTGTTTGACTTTTGTCTCGCATTTGTTTGGAGTTGACTGTGAGTTTAGTGTCACTTACTGCATACATGTGTGTCTAAGGACATGTTGTTCATCATTTTTAATCACGAATGACAGATAGTACTTCGTTCAACTTTCAAGAGAAATGTACTTTAAAGAGATTAATATTGTGTTCTGCGGCCACTTGCCTTTTCAGAAAATATGTTTTGACGAAACTAAGTGGGAAATTCCCTTTGGTTATGATCCACTGTGAAAACACACACAGCTCTACTGCGTAGACTTATAGAACAAAAACATATTTTTCAACACAGTAAAAACGGTGTGGACATTGTGTGAGTCCTAATAGTGCTTCAAGTCCCTGCCTTTTTGAGAACCCGGCGTATAATCAAGGGGAACAGACTATCTCCCTGACAACCTCGTCCTCACGGAAAACCACCAACCGCACACAAGGTCTGTACACATGTACATGAGTAAAACAAAATAACTTGACTAGTTCACTGACAACCTCGTCCTCGTGATGACAAAATCACCCAGTGCACAATCAGGGTCCGTACACAAGTACAATAAGCCAAAAAAAGGGAACCAGGCTAGTTCACTGATAACCTCGTTCACACGGAAAAAAACACGAACCGCACAATGAGGGTCCGTACACGACAATAATCCAAAAAGGGAACCAGACTTATCAACCTCGTCCTCAAGGCAAAATCACACAGCGTATAATCCTGGTCCGTACTGTACATGAGTCATCTACTGTTTAGAGTAGCTCTCTCACAGTAAATCACGTAAACCATATCCCTGCCCGTTACTGCCGCCCACTTAAGACAAGTATGCACTACTAATACAAACAACACAACACTTGTAGTCAATGCTCATCATGTCATCTCGAACAGTAAACCCATAAATTTCTTTACTTTTTTTTACCGTTTCATTTAGCTAACAGGCATATGCCTCGTCTCCATATTTCAGTCTCCAAATTGGAAATGTAGACGCGTGTGGACGCGATCGGTTTACACGCACACGGCTTGATTAGGTGCTCTGCAGTTTGCGTCAGACGTAACCAAATCTGCGAATCCAAATCTGCGATTGTTTTTTCCAGGAAAAAAAAATATCCACAGAATTGAGGGAAAAAGACAAGACTTTAACAACGTTAGTAACGATTACCTTATCCCTGTCATGTATAATTCGTGTGTATTTATAGTACAGGCTCTCTTTATGTGTATTTTGTCTATGTACATCGTTAGGCTTCCCTTTAAAAAAAAGGTAGGCCTACTTCATTCTTTTAACACAAGGTAAAATAGAAATGCAGAATCGAGGGGGTTGTGGTCAAAACTGTTATAATAGGGTTAGAACTCTGTTCTTGCAAACTCCTTACATGGGTGTTTGAATCGAGGGCTAATTTGTTTTTACCAAAAGTACGGTGAACACTTTCAAACGGTATAGTAGAAAAATAGGATTGAGGGGTCGTGGTAAAACAAGCTACGCGCTTCTATCGGCCTCGGAGCGAAAAAGAAAAACTCAACTCGGGATAGAGTTTCATTCCCCGCCATTGTTTCTCCATTTTCCACCAACACCCCACTAGGAATTCCTGTCGCCTCGTCCCCGGATCGAATCTACCCATCTAATCTAGCACCGTGGACACTAGATAGCCCATCACCAAGTCACAACCAGGCGCTGCGTGGGTAGTGGCAGAGTCACACCTGCAAAAATTAACAACGATTCGTCTTCTACTGACTCTTCTTTTCTTAAAGGCACTACTGGAAACGTTTGGTTATTACTCAAAATATATTTCCAATTATTTGAATCTGAAAAATACCCAAGGCCTTGAGTCTTGAGTAGTTTAATCCTGAAGCCACTTTCATGCATCTAAAAGCACACATAAGTGCAACAAGGGTATTGTTTTTTCTTTCAGTATTTTCTTGCAACTTCGATGACCAATTGAGCCCAAATTTCCTAAGAATCGTTATTTGGTCACACGAATTGCACATACTGGTTTGGACAATATTACCAAATGTGTTCAGTGCCTTTAAAGACAGAATAGAACACCTCTGCGATGCAAAAGGAGGCAAGCATCAATGGATGACCGATGGGAAAGCTATGTAGGCCATTGCCCGAGATAATTGCCATCTAGACGGTTGACAGAATGTACCTATCGATAGGTAGCTAGCTCCTTATGGGAAAACTGACTTAAAAGCTTTGATTTCACACTGGGTGTAAGCATACTGGATGATGAGGTGCCATATAGAGTAGCGCAAGCGCTCGTAGAGTATAGTGTCATGATTTGAAAATTACGTGGGACTTGATTTCAAGCAATTATAGTTGGTTGTTGTATTGATGAACCATTACAGGACATCGTGCTGGGTCGATATCGCACTCTCCTTAAAAATCGACACCCAGTCATGTTGGATAGCACACTGTATAAGGTTATGACTAAACGGTTCTCCCTACAAGATGTTATGACTCGGTTCTCATTGTACAGGGTTATGACTCGGTTCTCATTGTATAGGGTTATGACTCGGTTCTCATTGTATATGGTTATGACTCGGTTCTCAATGTACAGGGTTATGACTCGGTTCTCAATGTACAGGGTTATGACTCGGTTCTCATTGTATAGGGTTATGACTCGGTTCTCATTGCGCAGGGTTATGAGTCGGTTATCATTGTATAGGGTTGTGACTCGGTTCTCATTGTATAGGGTTATGACTCGGTTCTCATTGTACAGGGTTATGACTCGGTTCTCATTGTGTAGGGTTATGACTCGGTTCTCATTGTATAGGAATATGACTCGGTTCTCATTGTATAGGGTTATGACTCGGTTCTCATTGCACATAAGTTTATGACTCGGTTCTCATCAAACATGGTTATGACTCGGTTCTAACTGCACGAGTTCGTCAGTGAAGGGTTATCACTCAATTATAATTGAACATGGTTTCAACTCGGTTCTTGCAGCCGTGTTATAAATCGGTTCGCATTGTACATTGTTATAAGTTGGTTCCCATTGCACATTAGGTTAGACTAGGTTTTCATTGCACAGTGACTTGGTTATCATTGCACAGGGTTCGACTCGTTTGTCATCGCACTATAAGGTTATGACTCAGTTTTTAACGGACAAGGTTTGACTCGGTTTCAATTTCACATGATTATAACTTGGTTATATTGCACCGGGATTATATATAACTCGGTTCTCATTAGACAGTTATAACTCAGTTCCCATTTGGATATGGTATAACTAGGTTCTAACTGCCTATTGTTATAATATATTACCATTGCCCATGCCTATTATGACTCCGTTCTAATTACACATGTTTATCATTTGGTTTTCTCTGCAAAGGTATATGACTCCGGTTCTTAATCTCGGTTCTAATTGCACAAGGTTTTTAACTCGGTTCTATATTACACAGGGTTATATATATATAACTCGGTTCTCATTGCACATGGTTATAACTCGGTTAAAATTGTAACTCCAAAGTTTTTATTTAACATGCTTATAAACGCATTATTTCTAGTCGCACAGGGTGGTAAACTCAGTTCTCACCGTCAAAGGTTTCAACTTCTGAATTTTTATTGGACAGGAATATAACTCGGTTCTTAACAAACAGAGTTAGAAATTGGTTCTCATTGAACATGAAAATAAGTCGGTTCTCACTTAACAGGGTTGCATTTTGACTCTCGATTAACATAGTTATAACTAAGTTCTTAGCGCACAGGGTAGTATCTCGGTTCTGATTTGGCAGTATATTGAAACCTCGTTTCCCACATGGCAGGATTACAACGCTTTTCTCACTGAACAAAATCATTATTTCAATAATGAAGGAAGTCTCTCCTACCCTCAAGAATTCCGATACATTTGATGTTGAATTCATGTCCCATTTACCTGGATCCGTTGAGTGGGGTTTCATTCCAGTTCTACGTGCTTTCTGCTTTATCTTCAAGTGAAATATAACTCTCTTTTTTCCTGTTTTTATTCTCCCAGCGCGGTATTAAATGCAAAGACACAGAAAAGAGTGCCGAGGAATAAGAGACGAGTATTACACCGAAACGAGTCCGTGTCGGGTTGTCGACATTTCACGATTTAAAGGTATCGTTATAGAACTGTATACGGATCATAAGCAACACGCCGTGTCAGTTCGATACCGTTTGAAGTTTGTATGGCATATGGTCGGTAACGTGATCACTGTAAACTTTAGCGAGTCAAACGGGACAAAGTGTGAAACTTCAAGAAGGAAAAAAAAATCTTAGTAATCCGTGTAAGATTGTTTTCAAGCTGTGGTACATGGGATATGAAGCATTCACTCTAAAAAACTAAAGAGTTGAATCAAAACACTTGGAGTAACTCGGTGAGGGACCATACTTTGAAAGTGCTGGATCGATCGTTTCGTTTGTTAAATTTAGCATTTTTAATTTTTTATCCAACGCAGAATTGGTTAATTTTACAATTTAAGTGTTAATGCAACATTTCTCAAAACAATTCATTAGAATTGGTGGATCTGCTTTTTAAACGATAAACTGACACTTAATTTGTTGACTGAATACTTTAAAATGCTGGATTTAACCAAAACGCTGGATTCAACACTTTCAAAGGTTTGTCACTCACCGAACTCGTGCAAGTGTTGGATTCAACCGAGTTTTGCATGTGATGTATCAATAAATGTAATGTTTCCTGTAACACCATGTTTGTGTATGTTATTTTGAGAACTTCTCTTTTGAAAACTTGTCTTGCTTGATATTCTACCAATACGGAGAACTGTCTTGTTTTTTAATTTGCTCAAACTAATCTCTAAAAAAGCTATGTAAACTTCAAACGAATAATTATTGTAAGAACATTTCTACCGAAATGGTTGCCCGTTTATGTAGTGTTAGGGCTATGCTATACGAGAGAACTTTCTGGCAATCAATTTTAGGCAATCTTCAAGAAAAGAATCCATTCACATTTATACTTTTTTTTAACAATAGAGCTGCTTCCCTGTCATTGGAAAATCGTATGTGGACATTAATGGTATCGCCTAGGGGAAAACATGGTCATCAAAACGGACTTACTGCTACCCGCAAACTTTTGCCCATGCGCACTTAACGCGATCACCAGCCGCGAGACCTATTTTCAGTTTATGGCAAGATTTGAACTGGAGTTACTTGCACTCTCGCGTATAGTCAACTATACATGATGTTCTACCATTTATAACTTCCTATTTGTGCTATTAATTTATAATCCTGCAGTGAACTATACATTAATTTGTACCATTTATACATCTCTAGTTGTGCTATTTATATTCACTGGTATCATGCAGTGAACTAAACTTGTTCATTTACAACTTCCTGTGCTATTATGTTCACTGGTTTCCTGCAGTTAAATAACAATACAACAATTGTATAACTTTCTATTTGTGCTATATTCACTCGTATCTTGCATTAACAATATTATTACCATATTCTGACAGATCGTTGCACCTAAAAAAAGACCCGAAGTGAAATGAAATAAATGTAAACAAAAAATATTTTAATTAATTCTCAAATTAAATCTTGACTTCTCGACCACTTCCACACTCTGAGACCTTTTATTAGGGTCTTGTTGTTTGTCTCTAAACCATCTTGCATCATACAACACGTAGTAGTTTCAGAGTAATACATTGGCCTAATGTACATTTTTGTAGTGTGATTTAATAACCGTCTTTACTTTTTTACTAACCCGCGTAGCACCACAGCTGTGGAACAGTCTCCCTGCAGACTTAAGAAATGTGAACTCCATAGCTGTTTTTAAATGTAGACTTAAGACTTATCTTTTTAATTCTGAATATAACTAGACTTTTTACTATTTGTGTATAAATTAATCAATGCATTTCTTGCGTGATGTATTCAGTATGATGTTACCTTTAGTACTTTTTTAAATGTGTTACCTTGTTTTATAAATTTCTAGTGTTTTTTGCCTTTTTTTGTTTTAGTGTTTTTTGCCTTTTTAATGTACAGCGCCTTTGATTTTTTGTTGTTGTTGATATATTGGCTCTTTATAAATGCTGTTATTATTATTATATTATTATTTACATACCTAAATGTTTTCTATTGTTTTCGATTATTAAAGCGAGGTGTTTTGGACCACAAGGTCCCCCCAAAAAATCTTTGAATGCACAGTCGCGAGATTTGCCCTTAGTTTTTACGGCCGTACAAATAACCTAAAGAATCAAGTTACATCAATTTTTGGTATAGAGGTACTAAATTTATTTACCAATTGGTACCGTAGGAACCAAGAGCTTCTAATTGAGCTACAATCTCTCTTTCAACAAAAACAGAGCCCCCTGTTGTCTCTTCGAGTTAGCTGCTAATATGGCAGTCAAATGAACCACGAAATATATCTGGTACACCCGAGTTGGGTTTGATTCAGTGTACGTTGTTCACAACAGCAAACAGCCGAGTGTAATCTACCTTTATAATTGGTAGTCTTGTTGCAAGGCGTTCTTTAATTGACAATCACGGCATCACATCGTGGTAATGAACAACAACTTCTTGTATCAAGACTACACCCTTATGTTATACAGGATGTAGACTTAAAGGGAGTGGACACTATTGGTTATTACTCAAAATAATTATTATTAGCATAAAACCGCACTTGGTAACGAGTTATAGGGAGAGATTGATGGTATAAAACATTGTGAGAAACGGCTCCCTCTGAAGTGAAGTAGTTTTTGAGAAAGAAGTAATTTTACATGAATTCGATTTCGAGACCTCATATATTTAGAATTTGAGCTCTCGAAATCAAGAATCTGAAAGCTCACAACTTCGCGTGACAAGGGTGTTTTTTCTTTCATAGTTATCTTGCAACTTCGACGACCAATCAAGCTCAAATTTTCACAGGTTTGTTATGCAATGCTTATGTTGAAAAACACAAAGAGAGAAGACTGGTCCTTGACATAACAATAGTGTCCAGTGTCTTTAAACGGGATATTACGTTGTTCTATTATAACCTTATCTTCAAAACCATTTCAATCGGTCTTTGATGTAGATATATTAAGGTTCGACGCCTTGAGATTTCCTATCAAGTCTAAGCATCGCTCTACCCCCTTCTTCTCACTCTAAGAGCATGGGGTTTGCATCGATCTAGTGTGTGCATCTTAGCGAGAAGACAAGGATCAAAACTCTTGGCGGTGCTTTTGTTCTTCATCCATCTGCCAAACTCCGCCCGGGGTGAAATACTGAGAGAGAAGTTGCGGCCCAAGAAGCCCTTCCAGCATCATCTCTCACAGTGACGGATGTTTGACGTATATAATGTCCCATAGAACATGCTCCATACACCAACATATCGCCTTGTTTTGTGTGTGTGTGTGGTTGGGCTTTGCTGTTTTACTGGCTATTGATTGTAATGAAAGTGTATCTAGGTCAATGAGCGAGGCTTCTTTGAAGTGAAGTTTGTGCCAAGGAAATCATCTCAATTCAGCCAACTTATCTATTTAATCTATCAATTCAGTTGTGTGAGTTACAATATAAACATAACAGAGTTATATGACATCTCAGTTGAAGACATCGGACACTATATTGGTAATTGTCAAAGACCAGTCTTATCACTTGGTGTATATCTCAACATTATGCATAAAGTAACAAACATGTGGAAATGTAAGGGCCTTTAAGGGAAAAAGGCTCACGGTTTAGTTTCAGGGGATTGTTGTTTTTAAACAAAATGCAGTGGACACTATTGATAATTACTCAAAATAATTATTATCATAAAACCTTACTTTAGTAACGAGTAATGGGGAGCTGTTGATAGTATAAAACATTGTTACAAACTGCCTCATCTGAAGTGACGTAGTTTTCAAAAAAGAAGAAGTAATTTTTCACGAATTTGATTTCGAGACCTCAGATTTAGAATTTGAGGTCTCAAAATCAAGCATCTGAAAGCACACAACTTCGTGTGACCATGGCGCGACAAGGGTGTTCTTTTCTTTCATCAGTATCTCGCAGCTTAGACGACCGATTGAGCTCAAATTTTCACAGGTTTGTTATTTTAGGCATATTATGTTGAGATACACCAACTGCCAAGACTTTGGCAAATTACCAATAGTGTCTGGTGTCTTTAAGAACATGTGAACTTGATTTTGCTCCAACTGCATTTTCCAACATTTTAAAAGGTTTATCAAAGTCAGAGATTAAGGTTTTATTTTAAGAGGCCGTTAATATGTATCATTAATCCAATACTCCTCATATGAATAGATCCATATGACGTCACAACAAATGCCACAACAGCATGTACTTATTGTCTGTAAAAATAGCATGAGTTACAACAAATGTAAAAAAATTACAAAAAAGAAGAAGAAAATTATGTGGACGTTTAAAATAGGGTGTGTGTTTTGTCTTTGTTTAATTATTTCTCGCTAAACATTCTTCAACTATAAATTACAATATGGCGCAATGGTAAACGGTGATTTGTGTATTTTACAATAAAATACGTGAATATTAGTATCCGAAATATACACGATGGGGTTCGGAAATCAGATTGTAAAATCTTTTAATAGTTATGATTTTTTTTACCAGACGAAACTATCGTGAACATTTCAGCGATTCATATTACATTCTGTGATACATGAAATACGATGTACAGATGTTGTCGAAAAACAACATAAAAACCATCCAACGTTTTTTTTTCTTTTCCAAAAAAGCAATCTAGGCAGCACCTAAAGACCAACAAATCTCCAAAGAAAAAAATCCCAACGACTTTTTCATCATCCGCTAGATATAATTACAATCTCTCTCCCCACTCCTCATGTAATAACATCATCATATTATTCATAAAAAACATCGAGTGTATAATGTGATAATACCAAACAGTCGTCGGATCATTTTTTCTTTGGCACAAACAGATGGTAATTTTGTCCCAACGCTTCGGGAATTTTTGATGTGAAACGGTCGGAGTTTTATCGCTCGTGCCCTTTACAAAATTAACTTACAGTTCCATGGAAAAACATGTGCCGAGGCTATATCAGGGATTATTTGGAGCGTTACCCTGCTTCATATATTTTACGAGGGCATGTCTTAATACACAGCAGACTGGTTTTAATACAGTTATGAAATATATTTTTGTTATGATATATTTATTTAAAGCTGTTGATGAAGAATGAGTCAGCAACGACTGGAAAAATAACTTGCAGATGACACAGCAGCTGTAGTATTTTATTAATACTTGTTCTTATTACATCTATTTTTGTACAGATGACCTCATTTATTCACTAATTAATTGCCAATCCTTTGTTGAATAAGAGGCACTGCATGGTGAGGTCTTAATTTGGTTTGCGGAAACTATGTGTGTGTAATAATAATAACAATTTATTGAACTTATTGCGCTCTCTCAAGGACCAGACAATAAAACACGATTCCAGTAAAAAAACAAATTATTCCATCCGAAAACAATCAAATGCGTAAATTACAGCAAAAATCTGTTAAAATGTTACAGAAAATATAAATCAGTAAAAATTACTGACTTAAAAAACATACAGAATCTACTGGCTGTGTATAATATAAAAGTGTGTGTTTTTTCTGAACTGGTCTTGCTAGTCTACTACCGCGGACCGCGCAGTAGATTTTGTTCATTTTCTCCCGAATCAAGAATACAAAAATCATCACAGCTCAGTAAATTAAAATTACAACAATACGAGTAATTCAAAGATGAAATCTACCCGGCAAGTAGATAAACACATTGTGTGACCGTAAACCAAATTCTTTATTATGATTTCTCAATGCATTTTCCATAGATGACCTGATAAGTACACCTCCTACACCAATAAATTATATTTTTCTGTATTTTTATTATTTTCTCAAAGCGCATTTTCCATAGATCACCTCCGTTTAAGCCGATCCCCCACTAATTTAAGGCAGTGAACACTATTAGTTATTACTGTGAGAAACGGCTCCCTCTGAAGTAACATAGTTTTCGAGAAAGAAGTAATTTTCCACTAATTTGATTTCGAAACCTTGATTTAGAATTTGAGGTCTCGGAATCAAGCATCTGAAAGCACACAACTTCGTGTGACAATTGGGTGTTTTTTCTTTCATTATTATTTCGCAACTTCGACGACCATTTGAGCTCAAATTTTAACAGGTTTGTTATTCTATGCATATGTTGAGATGCCTGCACCAACTGTGAATACATGGTCTTTGACAATCGAGTCCACTGTCTTTAATTACTTTTTTTTTCGTTTTTTTTCTAGATGACCCACATTTCGATAAATTTCATTCACTAATTGACTAGGCCTACCTATTCATTATTATAATGATTTTATCACAGCACAGTTTTCACACGAATACACCCCCCCTCATTTAGATCCGTGCCATTCACTAATTGATTACTTGACCTTCGAGAAAGGTTACGCTATAGGGTAAAAACGTCAGGCCATTGACTTTTGATTTCCAATCGAAGACCATATCCCCCCCCCCACCACCAACCAGGGCCCACTTTAATGGAGCAGAAGGTATCACTCAAATACATTCTGCTCAGCACGGATAAGCAGGATACCACTCACAAATGCTACATGGGAAATTGTATTTTAGCTGGTACCCTTTTTCCGCTAAGCACATTTTTTTGTGTACTAAGCTAATTTTTTGAGCACATCTCTTTGAAATTGAGCCAAGGCCATAAGGAAAATCATGACTACAAAACCATATGTCGAGTTGGACCCCTTCTGACCCTGTTACCTTGAGAGCACAAAGCGATTTCACTGGTCCACAAAAAAAGAGAAAGTCGTTCCAACAACTCAGTACAGCATCACAAAACGAAATGAGTACAAAATTAAACAACTACTTTACTTGCAAAGGCCTACCTTCTAATAGAGTGTCGAGTGAGTCCATATTACTCACTCTTAGAATGTATGTCGCAATGCAATGATGTGAGTTTGGCCCCTGGATTCTGCTTTAAAAAAATGACCCAGGAATTTGTAAATCTGACAAATTATCCGACAAAAAAATCAAATCCAATGCACACATTGTTGAGTGAATTTTATGAAAACCACGAGTGTAACATAGTTATTGTTGTTATTTTGTTTGTACCATGTCAATGAACAATCGCTGTGTCAATGACAAAAACGCTTGAATGTGCAAATAAATGATTTGCACAGAGTTACCGTCGATCATAATTTGGTGTCTTTGTATTAACAACAATTGTAGCCTACCCATTTCTGGCCGACCTATAGAACCAAGTTCATTGAGCTGCTTAACACATTTCTGCTCAGTAGATATGAGTAGGATACTAGTCACAGCTTGTACGTTTGACAAGGTAGCTTGGCTGGTAACCATTCTATGGTGAGCATAATTTTGTTGTGCTTATTATTACTATAAGCTTCTTTTTAAGCAGCTCTTTTAAACCGGGCCCTGTTTATTTGAACGACATAGACTTGTAATATGCGTGCCATGTCTTTAAAGGGTAATATGTACTTTTTCCTAACAAAAAAACCCACAATGTCCACAGATTTACATTAAACTTACACAGTTTGAAAATTATGATAGTAGAAAGCTTCCCTTGAAATTTCACTTACTGAGGCGCTGTAGTTTTTGAGAAATTAGTAAAAATGTTCGCCTCAGTTTGTGCATGTAAAAACGTATTAACCATTTATGCTATGGTTTTGGTATAATATCATAACTGGTTAAGGGGATTTTACATGCTAAAATAATTTTGGTCTCATGAGACCAAAATGATTTTGTGACTTGTTTTACTCATTTCTCAAAAACTGCACAACCTTAGATAGTAATATTCGAAGGGAAGCTTTTCACTATCATTATCTTCAAACCCTGTAAGTTAAATGTAAATCTGTGGAAATTTTGAAAAAGTACCCAAATCCTTTAAAAATGTAATCGAAAAACCCGGGTTAAGCTTTGTGATCAAGCAGAGCGTAAATTGACATATGTTTTTATTAGAGTGTACTCTATCGTTGGATGGACAGCTGTGTCGCCCAGTCAGACAGACACCGGGAAAATTGATGTTTACAAAGTAGCTTCCTTAAAGTGTTTTGATTTAACAGACCGTCAGATGTTGGAGTTCTTCAAGGGGAAGACAAACATGTCCTTTTGTTTTTTTGAAAATTGAATGAAAGTTGAAAGGCAGTGGAGTGCTTTAAAGACAGTGGACACTTTATTGGTAATTGTCAAAGACCAGTTTTCTCACTTGGCGTATCTGAACATGTGCGTAAAATAACTAATCTGTGAAAATTTGGGTCCAATTGGTTATCGAAGTTGCAAGAATAACATAGAATAAACACCCGTGTTGCACAAGTCTGCGCTTTCAGATGCCCAAGATAGGCTTCAGGCCCAAAGTCTTTCTCAGATTCAAATATTAAGATGAAAAATGACATCATCTCAAATGGGTCTATTTCTAATAATTGTATAATACCAACAGCTCTACGTTGTACTCTATGAAGTAGGTTTTTATGTTCACCATTTTTGGAAGAAAAAAATACGTCATTCCAGAGGGAGTCGTTTCTCTCGATGGAAAATGATTTAAGAGAAAGGGATTCTGAAACATTCCAATCTAAAGAAATGTTTCTGCATGAAACGTTTCTCATATGTTGAATTCAAATTACGGATTATTCTTTCTGTGTGGACATAATGATAACAACTCAAGATTTTATGCGATATATCTCAAAACCTTTTGAAATTATCTTTTTTTACAAGCTAGTTGAATTGTATACATAGCTATCCCAATCGAACGGTTCACTAAAACCTTTTACTCTAAAATCAGCATGGTTGGTTTATCGGCACTGGCAGTCAACTATACATCACTCCAGGCTTTTGGCGATATCTTATTTTAGAAGTGAAATGTTTACTAGTTTTGTTTTGAATCGACATATCTTACAGTATTATAACAATCAAACAGTTAAAACAAAACCAAGGGTGTATAAATTTTGTTCACCCTTAATTCAAAAAATCTACAATGCGCGCCTGCCTTGTTCGTCGACTGTATACACAACTTGCATGAGCCTATAGTCCATTAACTGCAAGGCAAAACGTTAATAATATCATACAAGGCTGGCTGTACAGTATATGACGTGCATAGTGCAAATATTGCTCGCTAATAACGCAATAGATGGCCACCATTTTAATGTCAAACCTTCCATCGCCAGTTTCTCCAAGCCCATCGTGTGTGTGTATTTTGTGTGTTTTGGCAATAAAGGCCGAATTGATTGCTCGGGTTACCAGTGGACTACACTCTCAATTGGGGTTCATTTTCTTGTATCTGCGTTTCATAATTTGATCAGTTATAATATACAGAGAAGGTTTTTGAATACGGGAATAAGTGTAGATGTACAGTGCATTGGGGAAATTATATTAATTTTGTTAGGGGTATTTTATCGAACGGGTCTTGAAAACGAGGAATTTTGTTTGACTGGCAACGCTTAGGAAACAAAATTACACGCTGCAATTAAAGGGTTACGTTGCCTGGGATCGGACGAGTTGGTATGTAAAAAGCGTTTGTAACCGTTTGTTATAAAATGCATTGGTTAGAAAGATGTTGTAAAAGTAGAATACAATGGTCCACACAAACATGCCCCGAACTTGCACGGTTTTCCTTTTACCTCGTCGACTAACACGGCCGGCCATTTATGGGAGTCAAATTTTTGACTCCCATAAATAGCCGATCGTGTTAGTTCGCACAGTAAAAGGAAAACCACGCAATTTCGAGACATAATGTGTGTGGATCATTGTATTCTACTTTTAAAACATCTTTCCAACCATATGCATTTTATAAAAAACGGTTACAAACGCTTTTTATATACCAACTCGTCCGATCCCAGGCAACGTAACCCTTTAACTACTTATTTGTCGAATGGTGTTGTACTTCAAAAAAAAAGGGGAAAATTTGTGTTTTTGTTCAGAGAGATTTAAGAAGCAACCCTGTTGGATAGCTGTGTATGTTGTACTATAGCGGAAAAAACGTCTTAGGGCAACATTCATTTGACAAATTTATGTGATTTGTCCTTGAACCGGTTGCCTGTAAATTACTGTAGTGTGATATCAGGGCCCGATTTCATAGAGCTTCTTGAGAACAAAAAGTAGCTAAGCATAAACCAAATAATGCTTACCAAAATAATTTGACCAAGCAAACATTCATGTCACATGTGCACTAATTTGTGACTGGTATTCTGTTCATTTCTGCTTAGCACAAAAATCATTAAGCTATATTTTCTACATGAGTCAAGATCAAGTGCTCTGTTGAAGGTACGAAATTGTAGAGCTATCAAAATTATTCGCATTTCGTGTTCTTGTTTTAACTTTTTAAATGAAATTATACCAAGCGTATAATTATATATAGAAAACTAAGAACACAACAGTGAAACATAGAAAATAGTTTGCAGTTACGATTATCAACATCAGCCAAAATGATTACCTCCTTTGCATTAAATTATGAATGCCTTCACCACGAGTCGTAACACACGAAATTAACGCCGAGCAATATGCATATAATTAATCACGCGTAGCAATCAATTATTAGCCACACGTTTAATTCTAACCAGTCAAGGTTGAACACAATCTCACCACAGAGCCATGTATAAAAATAAAAACCCTCAATACAAAATGCTCCCCGCAACTCATCACAATTTTCTAAGGGTACCTACGTAACACATAACTACCCTGTTCTAATTCAGTTACACAAATTCTCGTTGCACCAGCGTGCTGGCTGAAAGTCAAAGTGGCAATACATATGTTGCCCTTTTCAGAACATATGTTTGTCTGAAGTATTTGATGCAAAAAAATGTCATTAGAGCGCCGGTGAGGAAAGGTATGAGAGATTGCTGGCTGTACAGAGTACAAGAGTAAAAGCTACGTTTAGAAGTGGGGTAGTAGTATGCCACCATGCAACACACCACACACATGTGCCGCCAGTCTCTCACCTCGAGAGCACTTGTCGTATATTCCCTTGTCAACTCGACCCCAGCGGAACTGCGCCACACTAGCACAAGTAGCGAAAGCTGTAGCTCAACATGTCTCCCACGACTATTATTGGCGGGTCCAGCTGTACAGACGACGTGCCGAATGTAGGGCCACGTTCATTCAAATACCTCGTAAATGGGGGTATTATTCACCTTAATAATCAGCAACCATCAGTATAATAAACTAAATTGAAATAGGTCGACGTTTAACGTTTTTAAAGCAGAAAATCCTGCAGAAAATATGCTGATTGCTGTGAACGATATTGAAATAGTTGAATTCCATTCCGTAGGCCTACGTATTACACATTTGACATTGGACCATCGAACAATGTATGACAAACTATAGGGCAACCTCTTCCTACTCTTTGTTTAGTATGTACAACCTTTTTTCTAAAAACTATCCAAACATACTCTTGCATTGTTTTACACATCATTAAGAGTACATTAGGATATAAATAAACGACGTTAACAATTTTTTTTTTTACATCCCTGTGGAGTATCCGAGACGTCTTGTGTTCTTTTCCTGTCAATGAATTGAAATACTTGTACACCGGTAAACACCGTTCATGCTGAATTAATTGTTGTCTCCTGATACGAAAAACAATTTAGTGACATTGTTTTACCTATTTTCTCAAAATCTACAGCAGCCCATTCAGTAATATTATAAGGGAAGCTTTCTACTATGTTTTGTGTCCTAACAAAAAGTACCACAACCTTTTAGAAACGTATCCCATAGACTATGTATAAAACAATTATTTTTGAGACTTTGTACTCTCCAATATGGAGGTTATTTTTTGGCTTCATTTTCTCCTTTGTTCTAGGTCTTCATTAGTGAGTGAATATGCAATTTGTCTTACATAACACATAATTGTTTGTTAGTGTATAAAGTAGAACAATTTCAACAACAAGAGGAAATGCTGCCGAAGTCTTTATCAAGTCCCATGCCTAAGATAAGATAAGAAACATCCTCATGAAAAACTGTACGTACTATTATTCACTATATAGGCCAGTACAGATGGTTTAACTTCTTTTATTTGTTTATTTATTGTGTTTATCTATCAGTTTATTGTAATAGTCTTAACGGCAGTACACACTATTGGTAATTGCTCAAAATATTTATTAGCATAAAATCTTACTTGGTGACGAGTAATGGGGAGAGGTTGATGACATAAAACATTGTGAGAATCGGCTCCCTCAGAAGTGACATAGTTTCGAGAAAGAAGTAATTTTCCACGAATTTGATTTCGAGACCTCAGATTTAGAATCTGACGTCTCGAAATCAACCATCTAAAAGTACACAACTTTGTGTGACAAGGGTTGTTTACTCTTTCATTATTATCTTACAACTTTGATGACCGATTGAGCTCAAATTTTCAAAGGTTTGTTGATTCATGCATAATTATGTTGAGATACATCAACAGAGAAGACTGGTCTTTGAAAATTACCAATAGTGTCCAGTGTCTTTAATGATACATGTATGTTTATGATGTTTACAGTTTTTCATTTGAACGGCAGAAACAAATCAAACAATGAACAAAACCACGAAAAGCTAATGGTTGCACAGGTCGATATTGTCGATTCCACGAAAATACAATGAATTTGAAAAGCTTTAAACCTCTAATCAACCGTCTTTCAATTTCATGCTATTTATTTTTTACATTAATATTGTTATCTTCATCCCAGTGACTTGAAACGGTTCAAGTTATGAGATCATAGAGCAACTCACACTCTGGTTTGAAATTAATGAGTTTTAATAACCCTGTCCATTTAATTAACATGACTCAGAGATAGTATACAACAATAAGATGTCTTTCATTTACATACCGTTCGAGGTGTTTTCATAAAATATTCAACATGCATGCTGCGCGACATGTTTTGTTTTGATGAACTGCGAGCAGTGAAGCGTGCTAAAGTCGGAGCTAAGCATGATGAACGCAACAGTAATCATCATAAACGTGTAGGCCTACAGTGAAATTGTCTGCTGCATATGGCATGGCCGCTCGCTAAAATATGCAGGTTGGCTGGCTTGTGCTCAAACTTCAAACTCTTTTCATGTTTTTAAAGGCAGTGGGCACTAATGGTAGTTACTCAAAATAATTATTAGCATAAAACCTTAATTTGTGACGAATAATGGGGAGAGGTTGATGGTATAAAACATTGTGAGAAGCGGATCCCTTTGAGGTGAAATAGATTTCGAGAAATAAGTAATTTTCTACGAATTTGATTTCGAGACCTCCGATTTAGAATTTCAGGTCTCGACATCAATCATCTAAACGGTGTTTTTTTTCTTTCATTATTATCTCGCAACTTCGACGAGCAATTGAGCTCAAATTTTCACAGGTTTGTTATTTTTTGCATAACGTTGTAATACACCAAGTGAGAAGACTGGTTTTTGACAATTACCAATAGTGTCCATTGTCTTTAAATCTTGATGATGAATGGTACATGAATGAAATGTAAAAACATGACATCCGAAGACTAAATATTCAGTTTACAAATAGTGACATCAAAACAAGTGATAAATTAAATAATTTAGATATAAAACATAAAACATTAGGCCCTTATTAATTTGAAAAATGAAAATAAAGTGGAAGACAAGACTTAAAAAGAAATGAGCTATTCAACGAATTATGCACAATTAGTGGAGGCTGCATTTAAATAGCTCATTATATACAAGGAATGGCTGACTGTTTATATTAGGACGATTATCTGGTTATTTTGCTGGCATACTTATGCAGGGTACCAACCTTACATGTGGTACATGTGTTGGTTTATTTGGCTGGTAGCCGTATTCTCAATTATGGTAAGCATAGAATTGTGGTGCTACTCTTTGTGCTTAAACAGCTCTACGATTTCAGGCTCAGTTTTGCAAAAAGAATGGGCATTAATTTTGAAAATGAGCGACCGACCAAGAGTAAGGCCGTGTCCGAAACGACGACTTCGGCTACAGCTACTTCTAGATCAGCGCGTCTACCAGTGTTAAAGAATAGGCAGACGCGCGCGATCTAGCCGTTGCTATGGCCGAAGTCGCCGTTTCGGACACGGCCTAAATTACAACAACTCAATGTCCCCTTGCGCATTGTGTTACTGCTTACATACTTTGTTGCGCTTACTGAATAAGTGTGAACAGTAGGTGTCAATTTTTCAAAAAATATTCCAAATATGCGTGCAAAGCAATGCACAGCACGGACACAGTTGCCCATACGTTAGTACTTTGGCGGGTCATCCGTTTTTGGTTACCAACAAATGTTCGTACTAAGCACATAACTGTACTAACCACATGCAATTGGTTCCCGTGCCTAGTTTTCAATCCCTAGGAAAAAATGTAAATTGAAAATATAATGAATGAGTTAGTTTTTTTGGAGCGTCTGAAACTGGTTTTCTTGGAAATAATTCGAGTGACAATGCCCAGCAGATCTACTTGTTAAAAGCACAAATCGTAGCTATCAAGCACAACATAATTATGCTTACCAGAATACGGTTTCCAACCAAAATACCATATCACATGTAGTATCCGCGGCTGGTATCCTGCTTAATTTGGCTAAGCAGAATTATTTTAAGCGCAGGAAAGTGGGCACAATTATAATTTCTTTGACTTATTGCTGTACTTTACATATCAATGGACTATTTTTACAAAGATGTGGGTATCAAGTGATACAGATCTGTATTATTATGTGAGGATTTGCGAAGGTCGGTAATGCACACTGCCCAATCATGTCAAAAGCGCATCCCCCTTTCTTCGCCGACCTAATGTTAAAGATGAACCTATAATTAAAATTATTACGGTCCATGAACTGATGATTATGTCTCGCTCTGCTGATCGTGGACCTGAATGTACGGTTGCTATCACAAGCTTGATGTTCCATCTATCACACAATGGTTATTTATAACAACGGAACTTTAAACACAGTGTACACTATTGGTAATATTAGCAAAGACAATCTTCACAGTTGGTATATCTCAACATATGCATAAAATAACAAACCTGTGAAAATTTGAGCTCAATCGGTCGTAGAAGTTGCGAGATAATAATGAGAAAGAAAAAACACCCTTGTCACACGAAGTTGTGAACTTTCTGGTGCTTGATTTCGAGACCTCAAACTCTAAACTTAAGGTCTCGAAATCAAATTCATGGAAAAAATTACTTCTTTCTCGAAAACTACGTCACTTCAGAGGGAGCTGTTTCTCGCAATGTTTTAAACTATCAACCTCTCCCCATTACTCGTAATCAAGAAGGGTTGTATTATGGTAAATTATTTTGAGTAATTACCAATAGTGTCCACTGCCTTTAAAAATAGTTTTTTTTAATGAACAGCTAATGAGTTGTTCTGACTTGTGTTTTTCCTGTACAATAAACACGATGAATCATTTGAACGTTACGTTTATACTATTATTTTGCTTTTCATTGGGTCTAACATAAATTAGCTATCTGAACATAAATTGAGCGGTTTAAAACAGGCATTTTGTTATGCGCCAAATCAATCCAGAGAAATGTTAAAGGCGATGTGACATCTAAGAATTCCCACAACAGTAGCATAGACATTATGATAATGTTCCAAATGTAATAATAACGTGTAACAAAATAGACACAGAGTCAGGCGTGTCAATGTGTGAT
Source organism: Asterias rubens (assembly GCF_902459465.1). Lineage (NCBI taxonomy): Eukaryota > Metazoa > Echinodermata > Asteroidea > Forcipulatida > Asteriidae > Asterias > Asterias rubens. The sequence goes on from NW_022985696.1 coordinate 392,812, forward strand.
GTAATAATCTAAATAACACCTCAAGAAAAGCCAAAGTCTTTCTACGAATTCCAACAGTATATAGCCTTAACGTATGCAAGTGTTCCAAATGTAACAGTGTAACAAAATAGACAAAGAGTCAAGTTTGACATTGTGTGATGTAATAATATATTATACTATTACATAACACCTCAAGAAAAGCCAAAACCTTTCCAAGAATTCTCACAAAAATAGTCTTAATATGCAAGTGTTCCAAATGTAACAATTACATGTAGCGAAATACACAGTGAATCAGGCGTGATATTGTGTGATGTAATAATCTATTATTTATAAAACAACACTTCATGAAAAAGCCAAACTCACTATTGCTAAGTAAGTTTGTGTACTTATTGGGTTTTTTTGACACGCAAAACCAAAATGCATTTCTCCGTAACAAGTGTATTTATATGTGCATGATTTTGTGACAATAAAACAGTAGTAATTATATTAATACTATTCTATTTTAAAACACCTCATGGAATACGTTTTTATTTCTTCGAATCCCACAAAAAAGATAGCTTGTATTAAATAAAACATACAAATGTTAAAAATAATAACAATATCATGTAATAAACACACAATGGGCCAGCTGGTGTAACATTGTCCGATGTAATAATCTCTATTATACTATTTTCTTTCCGCGACTTCCCGAATAAGGATTAAATAATATCCAATCCATAGAAGTGAAACAGCACATGTATCAACCGCCTTGGTCAGTCAGTTCTAAAAAAGATAAAAGCTATTCCACGCCCGAAGGCTATTCTATCCGGTTTTATTATTTGCATGTTATAAGGACGCGTGGGCTATACCGCTCGCTGAAACAAAATAAAAACATAGCATGCGAAGTGGAGCAAGCAGTAGGCGCTACAGCGGCCCTTGATTGTCAACGATATTAGATTAATAAAAAAAGGAGCAGCGGTTCAACTACGGTAAACGCCAGCGTTTATAGGGCCTGTGTACAGATTGAAGTGGATTACGCAGGTCTTAATGGCATTATATTTCATCGGTCATTATTTTTTTCTTCTTCTTCAGCAAGGAGTCGCACTCCACAATGTACCACCCACTTAGGTTGAAATAAAACAATATATTTGATGATGATCAGGCACTTATGTAAGTTGTTTATTGTATAGAATCGAATGAGTATTGTATTTTTTTATATATTATTTCAAATGACTTGTAATACTATGACAATACGTTTTTCAAGTAATTGCTTTTCTCATTTTGTTTGTTTGGTAAACATTTCAAATGATTGTTACATTAAATTTATTCGCTGTTTGTTTAGCTTGAATATTTCTGGAGGAAAATTACTTGTATTTAATAATGATTTCATGGTTTAGTTCAATTTCTGTAATTCCTGTCATCAGTTAGTATCTCCAGTGTATTTATTTTTCCATATTTTCATTTGTTTGATGACAAAAAAACACAATAAATATTAATGATAATATACAATAGAGTTGTTCAAACAGTCTTACCAAAATATGCGTCTATTGATCAGAAACAATGTTGTCGATTGTTCACCTTGTTCTTAATTTCTAAATTAAAAACAAATACATTTGATGTGCCAGTCAATCATTGACTTTTGTTTATTTCGTTATTGACAATGATAGCTGTCAAAAACATGCACGCCACCCGCTTGAATCACACTTTTTTTTGTAAGGGTCAATGGGTCTATGGCCCTTTTCGAAACCACGGCTTCGGCTTTGGATTTGGCTTTAGGTCCCGTCCTCTCATCTGAAACCCTGAGCGTGTATACACAAAGCACATGCAACTGTCAAAACAACTGCGGGGCCAAGCTAGCCTGAGCCAAATCCAGTCGTTTCGAAAAGGGCCTATGTTGATGCTTGAAAAAGGCAAGTTTCATTTCATTTTATGATTTAAGTTTTCCTCTTTGTTTCAATGACAGTCAGAGCTGATAATTATATGTTTTCGCACCAGCTTTTTTATTTTTTATTTTATTTTCAAAGCGTTCTTATGGCATTAAAACCTTGTGTAAATGTAAGACACCACAGTCTCATCTTGGGGTATCTCAACTATGCATAATTTATTTGTGACAATTTTGAACCAAATTGGTCATCGAAGTTGTCTGATTTTCCTTTTCGTTAACTAACATTGTCTGCCATTATGTAGAACCAAGTTCGACACCCTTAAATTAGCCTAAGTTCCGTAGCTATAGTGTGGCCCTTTAAAAGTTATGTTTCATATTATTTAAAATTGTCAGCGGCTGACAGTCCTAATAGCTCCAGACAATCTTCTCTATATCTACGACTTTAATTGTCCCCAGCGTGTTTTTATTACTAACTATCTTCAATGTACCAGCACAAGTGCACTCATTAAAAAACATGTACCAAGGTTGATGAGAAGAATTAGACAGGGTCGAGTTGACCAAAACACTTCAGTTAATGCTCCACTACCTGGTCTCTCATGCAAACTAGTACATTACTGCAGAAAGAAAACATTGCCGGCAAAATTTATTGGTTCGGTTAAAACAAAGAATAAATTACCGCTACTAGTATGAGGACGAAACGGCGAACTGACATTTGTAATGAAAAAAAAGAAAGAAAAAAAAAATAATAATATTTTACAAGAAAAAACGGGAAAAAAAGAAGAAGAAAACAATAACCCCCATCAAACCGTCTTAGACATGCTCTATGTTTCTTTTGGATACCCTGTTTTTTGACACCAGGTTCCATCTGTCATTTTCATGTAAATTACTGTAGGGAACAGAACAATTTTGACCCCAGTTTATTAAATTTCTAGCAAATTTTTACATCCTTTTACCAAATGTTTCGTAAAACCTTGCATCAAACTAGCAAGTGTTCAAATTTGACTGAGCGCCTGTGTGAGTGTGTTCTATAGACGTATAATAATACGAACAAGTCATTTTAGTTAGGCTTCCTACATGCAATGATATTTTAAAATGAAACCTATTACGTTTTAAAAAGAGCCAGTATTATGTGTCTCGCTCTTCCTCTAGCTTTCTAAAATAATGACATGTAAATTTTGTTTTATTGGCTGGTAGCCTGCTAACGATCTACTGCAGTAAGCAGTACTCGAGCAACAACCATTCCAATGTAAACCAATGGTTTATATAATATTTCACATAAGCGCCCATTGCTTCGGTGTACAAGTAATAGTATTACTCCATGTAAAATAAATGCATGTCAGAAAAGGCCACGCACGGCGGTTGTGCAGCGTTGATTAATTATGTGACTGTTTGCAGTTGTCATCATAGAACAGCCGCGCGGCCACAATTTGGAGCTTCTGCTTGGCATGTTCAAGAGTGATAGGCCTATAGTGGGGTTCGAACGAGTGTAAAGGAAAGAGGGATCAAGGTTGAAGATGGACGTTGAAATGTTGACCGAATGACCTAGTGACTTATTGGGGTCTGTAAACATAATCGATTTCAGGATAAATTAACCACCCCCGGATAGAAGCTAGTGAAATTGTATACTTTATGCCTGAAGGTAAAAACAGGTTTGCAAAAGATAAAAGTAGACGAACATCGTTTTTAAAGACACTGGAGACTATTTGTAATAAAATTGTCAAAGACCATCAGTCTTCCCACTTGGTGTATCTCAACAAAAGCATAATACAACAAACCTGTGAAAATTTGAGCTCAATTTGTCGTCGAAGTTGCGAGATAATAATGAAAGAAAAAAACACCCTTGTCACACGAAGTTGTGTGCTTTCCGATGCTCCATTTCGAGACATCAAATTCTGAATATGAGGTGTCGAAATCAAATTCATGGAAAATTATTTTGTTCTCGAAAATTACATTACTTCAGATGGAGCCGTTTCTCACAATGTTTTAAAGTATCAACCTCTCTCCATTACTCGTTACCAAGAAAGGTTTTATGCTTATAATTATTTTGAGTAATTACCAATAGTGTCAACTGCCTATTGAGTTTAATATGTTCCGCAGAAAATTATGAAGTCATGTTCGAGATCTTTTAGACTTTAGTTTTTGTAACCAACTAAGTACAATGTGTTAATGCAGAAATTTTTTATTTTTCCCCACTACTTTTACCCGACTCACACAGAAGATGAAGTACAAGTGTTCACACGTTTTTTATTTCCACTTTTTTTCATGACTCACACGTAACAGAGTAAGCACTACTGTTCACATGTTTTTTGTTTCCTATGTAACGTTCACAGAAATCATGAACACTAGCTGTCTCTGTGACTGCATGTTTAGGCAGCTCAACCAAACTAATGTCCGGTCGTGGAAACATTTCTTTCGAATAATTATGTCTCTTAGGATAGCATCAATTCTCTCTAAATCTTAAAGATGCTATGTCAGATTTTTTGCCGATTTGACCCAAAAACTTTGATTTTAAATTCAATCGGTACTTTGATAGAGGTCGAGAAAGTTACAAGCTTTCATTTGAGCTATTGCTCGAAAAAGTCCGCCAATTATTAGTAGCAGTGAAATCAAGTGCTTAAAATTAGTTTTGGCCGGGATCCCGACAATATATCACGTGACCAACTCTTATGTGTTTTATAAGAAACGTTTTAAATTTTTGTCATGGTTCATGACCATTAAAAGTAAAAGTTAAGCTTTTTTTTGTTAGAGCGGGTGATACTCTTTGAAATATCCGTTTACTCAAAAAAATCTATTGTTTAATGTTTGGGGCCAAAAATCTGACATATCATCTTTAAATAGTCGAGTTGTCCCCCATATATGGCTCTTTAAAAAGAGTGTTGGTTTTTAGAGGGGTTTCACTCCAGGACAGAGTGAAAAATCACTCAAAAAGATGCAAACTTCAATCTAAAAGAGTGGAAGACCCCTAGAAAAAGAGTTGTCCCTCATATGGCTCTTCAAAGAGTGCTTTTTCACCCTTTTGCATTTAGAGATAATATCAGTATTTCAGTATAATAAAATATACAAAACTTGTTGACAACAATTCGTTTCATAATCGTTTTAAATTGCATCTCTGAGGACCTTGATGATACAATACGGCATGTCCAGATGATATTTATTGCGACCCCTTTATTATGATTTTAATTTGTATTGTTCTGTATTCACGCGGGGAGCTAGTATCAAAACCTTATAAATTATTCTAGATATTATTGACGTAGGATATGCAGCATAATTTCAATAGGTTTCGCTCGCATTTGGTTTAAAGGACAATTATTATAAAATGTTTAAATATTTGCATTTAAAATCTCGTTCCTCGAGAAACGTGACTGCAGTAACGATTCACAGATTCAATTGTTGGGGAGTGAAAACTAATACCTTTTTACATGGCCACATACATGATTATAGAAATAGTTGGCGTATTATGATGTACAGCGTATTTTAAGAGGTTTCGTTCGCATTTGGTTGGGAAAGGACAAACATAATTTTTCAATATTAGCATTAAAGTTTCGTTCCCCGAGAAATGCTTCGGTAAAATTCTCATATTAAACTGTGGGTGTTTATTTGAAATATGACTTCGAAGTAAAATTAAAATGTGGGGTAATACAAATTGATATTATATTTTTATCACAGTATATAACTACATGACTTCGAGTGGAATGTTTCTCAAAATGTATTCTATTATCGAAAGCTGTTGTAGCATTCCTAATACAACATTTTTATTGCAATTAATTTGAAGAATGATTACCAATTAATGTTAACCTTCTAGGCCTACTACATACATTAAATAGACGACGAAATTAAATAATTTAATCGGTATTGGAACAAAGTGACCAGACAAAAACAACCAGGACTACATGGTGCGGGATCACGTATACTCGGCCCCATGCCTGCATTCCAGAGCTATATTTAGATCAAACTAATATAACAAAGTAGGCGAAATTAGATGAATTTTTGGCATACGTGTGGGGAAACTTAAAAATCACACCTATAGCGTGGACAGCAGAAAAAAAGGCAAGGGCTTGTTTACTTTAATTATCTGCTCTCCCTAGCTAGACACAAATAAACTGCTATAGCCCATTTTTCAGCCCCCTTAAAAAGATTTGCTTCATTTTTCCTTTTACGTCCGCGATTATTTAGCTGATAATATTTCCCAGTTGACTGTAGATATGATTGTGAATGATTTCAAAGTAGAATATCTAAATTGTTTAATTAATTTAGATATTCTACTTGGAAATCGTTCATAATCATATCTCTACAGTCAACTGGGAAATATTATTGAGTTCATCAGCAATTGCTGATGAACTCAAAATTTCCTTTACTTTGTTCAATCTGTAAATCATAGTGCAGACTTTATGTTTTGCTTCTTAAATCGAACATGGCAGTGTTGCGCTTCATGGTGAAGTGCGCCAATATTATTTTCTTCAAGGCCCTTACATGTACGCGAATGCATTGTAAGGGAGACACGGTTAAATTTATTTATTTGATTAATTTGTTTTTTGTCAACAGCTTCGGGCCTACGGCACTGATGATGCAACTAAAATAATCTACACAGATTAATAAATAAGACCGTCTCATGATTTCAAATAAACACACTCCAAACAATAATTTTGGGGAAAAAAAAAAATCCGGATTTAAAAATTAAATACAACAGAAAAAACACATTAATCGGTCCCATACAAAAAAGCGCGATAGTAGCTTTAGTGTGCGCGCGTGATATGCGCTCTGCGTCATTTCATTCGGATGTGCGCGTAACCGAACGTTGCGCGTTAAACTAACGAGCGCGCATACAGTTTTAAAAAGCAATGAAGAAAAAACTATGAAGAAATTACCAAGCATCCATTTTGATATTAATTTTAAAGTCATATTGATTTTAATAGTTATATAAAAATGTTTGAGGGCTTCTTTGAAAGTTAGAGCTGAAAATAAACTTACCGAAAAAGGAGCGTAGTCGAATACACCGTATGAATCTATTGATGCAGCGATATTTAGCCAGGTCTTTCATTATTCCATTGGCGCCAAGTCCAGGCTTTGCAAAAACTATAAAATCCAAGGGCAAAACGGAGTAAAAATCCAGAAGAAATGTCGTCTTCAGGTAGTGTCGCTGTATATGTCGTCTGTCGGTGATCAGAATCCCATCCTTCATGTAACCGCGGAAGAACCGTAGAAAAATGTCGACAATGACGAAGGCATCTCCGACGTAAGCAAGAACCCAGAGCGCGATCAGTTTAGAGTCCAATGCGACCATGAAGAGGTCCAGACTGAAACCCAAGATGGCGCTGACGATGACCAGGGTATCCCAGATTTGCATCCTTGTGGTGTGTGGGGAGATGAACCACTTCTGGGGCTGGTCGTCGTCGAGAGACGGCGAGGCCCGTAGCCCGGTTCTCTCACTCGCCATCGTCTCCTCTACCTCCAAAGTAACTGATTCTGACGGGGTTCCAGACATCGCGATTTGAGTCTCAGTCAATCAGGGAAAACTTTTACCCCCAAAAAGGAAGATGACGCAAGTATCAAACACTGTTTTTCTAGTACTGCTGTGTGCTGTGCTAAATCATCTCCAATCGCAACTTGAGGTCGTTACTGATGACAGGAGAAAGAAAGGCCGATGCGGCCGTACATTCCATTGCTTTCAATCCCAGCGTTGATGAGTGCACTTGCTGTATACATCCTCAACAGAGGCCTATGGACTTTCCACGCATTTAAAAACAACACTAAAAGAGTAGTACAGTCGAACTAGCGATGTTGAAGGAAACTGTTCGTGACGCCACGTTTTTTAAATATACGCGCTGAATACTTCGTATTTGGATTCGAAGCGCCACGCGTTCAATCTTCGCCAATGATACAAGTGCGCGTACACGCTTGTAGATCCCCAGTACGCGTGGCTCAGCCTGTACATTTAAAACCAACAGAAAAAAAACCCCCAAACGAATCTTGTTGTCTCTCGATACGTTTAATGTCCCCCTTTGAATGAGGCGAAGACGACGGGATGACTAGGCGATCGTCAGGCAGCAGTCATTCCACATACTGGGTTTATTCACTCACGGCAGCTAAGTGCTGTTCCCTCCACAAGCCCTAAATTCTGCTGCCTCTCTCCTCTCGTCGCGCTTCGATCGCCAAAACCCTGACTGGGAAAAACCGTCTATAGCTTATACAAAACATCGCATATCCCACATACAGCCTCGGGTATACTACCTTTGCGCTGTGCAGCTCTGGCGCAAATTGCTCAAATGCCACACGAAGCGCATACACACAGCGAGAGGCAGGCTGCCTGCCTGCACACAACGAAAGAATAGAGTAAAAAAAAAAAATCCTAAAATTCCGGGCAATGGTGGAACATCCCTGTAGGGGTGTCCAAGACAGCAACTCCCTGAGGGGATCAATATGAATGGAATTTGTAATGGAATTGATGAAACATTTTCCTCGTTGGCTTTAATGCGATCAGTCAAAGCCTAGAGAGTCGGCAGGAGCGATGGGGGAAAGAAGAAAAACAAAATATCCCGTAGCTTCGAATATACCGTCGAGTCTTGTCCTGGAATGGCAGTCGCAAGCAAGGCGATCAAATTTCAGCATTTCTGGGGTCTAAATAATCTCATTGAAGATTTTCATTTCTGTTTTGCGGGGGTAGTTCTTTATTATTTTCGCTGAACCTCTCCTGCGTATAAAAATAGCTCAGAAATCCACGGATAATTCTTTTCCTGAGAGAAATATTTTGCAGTTGATCAAAATACACAGTCATGTAAATTGGTTTCATGTTATAAAACCCCGTACACTCAACAAAATACTGGCATGTTGATTTAAAATACAAGTCTGAAAATTGTGGTTTATATTGATAAGTCTGAAAATGGTGGACCTTTCCAGACATACATAAACGATTAGCATTTACATTTTCAATGACAAATTCTTTAAGTTTAAAGACCTATACACTTTTCCTCTAAGCAGTCATTTACTGAAATATTTCGAAAATTCAGCTTCCTTCCTTCCTTCGCTCGTTTAAAGGGGTGGTTTCAAAAAAGATTTTTAATTTTTTTTTTTTTAACAATTTTAAAAATGCACACTTTAGGCTTATGTGGCAATAATAACCGTTATCAATTTAACTGCACCCAAGGACATTTTCCCCCTTGTTCGTCCCCTTACAATTTCGTTTCAAGTAAATTTTATGGTCTGACATTAATTTTTACCAAAGGAACACAATGTACACAACGTGTTTGGGGCTGTCCCTATATTGCCTTTGCGTGCTTAAAAAAAAAATCGTATTGATTTTACTTTCAGATATTTGTTTTTCTCAGTCTTCTGTTTATTTGCATTGTTTTTTTTTAAATATATAAATCGGGATAAATTAAAAATAATGAAATAAGTAAAGAAAACAATCAAATAAATGAATAAACCCACCCTCCCTTTAATCTGAGAGTCATCTAGCCAGTGGACAGAAGAAAGGTTAAAGGTGAAATAAATAATGCAAAAACAACACCTAGATCGTGACATAAATCCAGTTTGGACTTGCACGAAAGACTCTGCCAGGGCTGGATCGTGATATCATTAAGAATTCTGCATTTGAACCTTAGTCTGGAGAGCAGGGCCCATTTTCATAGAGCAGGGTCTAATTTCATAGAGCTGCTAAGCACACAAATTTGCTTAGCATGAAAATTCTTCATTGATAAAAACAGGGTTACCAACCAAATTTCCTTGTGATTTTCAGGATAAGCAAACAACAGCTGAATACCAGTAACAAGCAATATGCAACAAATGGAAATTTGGTTTGTAATCCTGTTTTTATTTCATGCTAAGCAATTTTTCATGTTGAGTAGCTCTATTAATTGGGCCCTGTTTAGCGGCTGATTTTGTGCTTACTGTACGATTACCATTTCATAGAGCTGCTAAACCGTAGTACACGAAAAGGCATGCAAACCTTCCGGTGCTTACTGCACAAAAAAAGAAAAAAGTAACAATACAAAATGGCCGCCTAATTCTCTTGCTAACTTGTGAAGTACGTTTACACCTTACCAATTTGTCTGCTACAGTAAGCACAAAAATGAGCTTACCGTTAAAGGGTATTTATGTACTTTTGTTTACACTAAACTTACATAGTTTGAAGATAATGATAGTAGAAAGCTTCCCTGCAAATATTACGTGCTGAGGTGCTGTAGTTTTTGGGAAATGAGTAAAACAATGTCATGAAAATAATGTTGGTCTCATAAGACCAAAATTATATTAAGCATTTACTAAACGTATTTTCATGACATTGTTATACTCATTTCCCAAAAACTACAGCACCTCAGTAAGTAATATTTGAAGGGAAGCTTTCCACTATCATTATCTTCAAACCCTGTAGGTTTAATACCTATGGACATTTTGAAAAAGTACCCAAATCCTTTAAGCAGCCCTTTGAAATTGGGCCCAGTTTCCAAGTGAGATATTTCCTCTGAAATAAAAATAGAGCATCACAGATAGACACACCGTATGAAACCATACATAATGAGTTCCAGTTTAATGGTTTGTTTGCTTAGGTTTTTATTACTTTATATTGTTAGGTTTTTAATTACCTTTGATGCAGCGTTGTGTGTTAATTATTTCTGTATTGGTTCTGTTTACATGCTGAATAAGAAAGAATTGTTTTTCAAGGGCACACGTGTAGCGAGCTTTGCTGGTATAAAAATAATAGTAATTGCGTCTATATGTGATGTGTCTATTCTTGGAAAGAGTCCAAGTATAGTGCACTGTGGCACTTCCACCTGCAATGATAAAGTGCATTATGGGTTTTAGGGAGTGAACTTCCAGGTTTCATTGAATACATTGCGTAAAGACTTGTAATAATTATATTTAGTCAAGTGGTCCCGTGTGACAGGGTTTGGCAGTGCATATAAAGGCAGTGAACAATATTGGTAATTACTCGAAAATAATTATTAGCATAAAACCTTACTTGGTAACAAGTAATGGGGAGAGTTTGATAGTATAAAACATTGTGAGAAACGGCTCCCTCTGAAAAGTAATTCTCCACGAATTTAATTTCGAGACCTCATAATTATGTTTTTTCCTTTCATTACTACCTCGCAACTTCGACGACTAATCGAGCTCAAATTGTCACAGGTTTGTTGCATATGTTGAGATGCACCAAGTGAGAAGACTGGTCTTTACTGACAATTACCAATAGTGTAAAGTGTCTTTAAACAATAAGTTAATAAGCAAATAAATATCTATATGTTGTTCAATCCCAAATTAATTCAAATTGATCAATACATCCAGTTTCCCTTGTGGTTTAGTAAAACTTTATAAAAATAATCAACTCACTATTTTTGAGAATAAAGGGAGGAGGAAGACTCCAAAAATACTTCTTTGTGAAGAACAATTTTCATTAAAATTACACAATCTCTGCATGGCAACACACCTTTATGAAATTTCATTAAAAAAACCTTCCAGTTACATGAGTTGATTATAATTTATAATGTCATACCAGGCTAATAATAAACACAACTTCTTGATTTAATTTACACCTGCTGTTCCTTTAGCACATCTAATATTAATGGCTGATGCTGGTTTGCGTTTTTGGAAAGAACAAGTCGAGGAACGTATTGCATTGCCAGTTGGAGTTGTTTTGGCCTTCTGTTATTAAAGGCACTGGGGTGGGCTTCACGAGACTAGACTTATCTCGAGTGAGGACGAGTAACTCGTCCTAATTTAGAACTAGACTTAAAGGATTCGGGCACTTTTTTTTTTTAAATGTCCACATATTTACATTAAACTACATGGTTTGAAGATAACGATAGTGGAAAGCTTCCCTTCAAATATTACCAACTATTAAAGGTTGTATAGTTTTTGAGAAAGGAGTAAAACAAGTCACAAAATAATTTTGGTCTCATGAGACCAAAGAATTTTTTAGCATGTTAAATCACCTTAACCAGTTATGATATTATACCAAAACCATCGCATAACTGGTTAATACGTTTGTACATGCTAAAACTGAGACAAAAATTATTACTTTTACTCATTTCTCAAAAACTACAGCGCCTCAGTAAGTAGAATATCAATGGAAGCTTTCTACCATCATAATCTTCAAACTGTGTAAGTTTGTAAATCTGTGGACATTGTGTTTTTTTTTATAGGAAAAAGTACATTTAAAGGGAAGTACAATTTTGGTAATTGTCATATAGACCAGTCTTCTCACTTGGTGTATCCCATCATCAGCATAAAATAACAAGCCTGTGAAAATTTGGGCTCATTCGGTCATCGAAGTTTCGAGAAAAATTATGAAAGAAAAAAACACCCTTATTAGACGAATTTGTGTGCTTTCAGATAGAAATAAAAGACTTCTATTATTTTATTATTTTAGTGAGAAATAACCTCTTTCTCAAAAACTACATTACTTCAGAGGGAGCTGTAGTGTTCACGTGATCACACTGTAATACATGTAATGTTATACATTTATGCAAATGAGTTGGCCTCGTGTAAGAGGAACAGAATAAAGACACATGTTGATGCACATAAGATTGAATTCGTCTATAGTATTGGTTTAATCCGTATGTCTAGTAAGACTCTACAATTGGCGACGAGGATAAACATCATAGCAACTTTTGAAAAAGTTTAAGTTGTTTTGAAACAGAGGAAAAGTGCGAAACACCGACGAAAATGGCGCAGAATATCCAGCTGAGTTGAGAGTTGAGAAATTTGACCCTCATGGTGACCCCCGCACAGTTGAGACAAATGTGGCGGCGATGGTTGCGTGGGTTTGAGTATTTTGCTGTTGGAAAGGGAGTCACAAATCAAGGACAGAAGAAAGCCCTTCTACTGCATTGTACCGGTCCTGACGTTCAGGATATTTTCTCTTCCCTGACGGAGGAGGAGGGAACAGACGAGTATGATAAAGCCGTGAAAACCTTGAACAAACATTTCAAAGTGAAAATCAACGTGCCGTACGAACGCTATGGTTTTCGCAACATGGAACAGGCGGCCGGGGAAACAGTTGATCAGTACATAGTGCGGCTCCGACAGAAGGCATTATTATGCGAGTTTGACAAGTCAGACGAGGAGATCAGGGACCAGGTGATTGCACAATGTAAGTCACATAAAATTCGTACCAAACTGTTAGAAAAGGGGCAATCATTAACACTTGACCGTTTGAGGATGATCGCAACAAATGTAGAATTGACTGAGAAACAGTCCAAGGATATGGAGGCGAAGAAACCAGACTATGGTCCACATGTAAATGCTATAAAGGCCGAGTTATAGTCGGTCGCGCGATGGTCGGGCGTCGGAAATCTGGACGCGCGATCATAAAAAGACACGGTTTTTAGGCCTCAGTCTTAGGATTGCGCGCAAGATTTCCGTCGCGCGACCATCGCGCGACCGACTATAAACCGGCCTTAAGGCGACACAAGGCCTCTGACTACGAGCAAAGGAGAAAGAATGGTGAACATGGAGACGCCAGCAAGGGTTATAGAGGCGGCGCTGGGACAAGACAACATGCCAACGGTGATCAGTGTTTCCGTTGCGGACACAGAGGACATTATGCCCGCGATCAGGAGTGTCCAGCCCGAAATGCGGTGTGCAACAAATGCGGAAATCGCGGACATTATGGAGTTGCTTGCAAGACCCAGACGAGCAAAAATTGAAAAGACAATTACGAGCAAAAGGATGCCAAATGGAGAAATAACAAAGGACAAAAATGGAACGGAACCGGAGGAAATAAACCAAGAGGAAAAGTTCACACAGTGCAAGAAGACACTGAAACTTGTAGTGACACTGAATTTGCATTCCATGTAGGCATGGTGGGAAGTAATAAAGAGGAAAAGATCAAAGTAAGTTTGGGGCAGGGCATACCAGTAGATGTTATCATTGACAGTGGAGCTTCAGTAAATATCATTGACAAAAGTCTGTGGGAGGAATTGAAAGGTAAAAGAATTCAGTGTAAATCTGAAAGAAGTAATAAGAAGTTGTATGCATATGGATCAACAAATCCATTAAAGGTTCTTGGTAAATTTGTAACCAACATTAAAGTTGATGGTATGAGTCATGAAGACACTGAAGTAGAAGCAGATTTTTATGTCACAGAAAGTAAAGGGCCTGCACTTCTAGGTAAAGATACAAGTGTTGAACTGGGTGTGCTTAAGATTGGTGTAAACCTTGTGGCTGGAGAAGTGATAGATAGTTATCCAGAATGTTTTCAAGGGGTAGGAAAGTTGAAGGACCATAAGCTGAAGTTGCACATTGACAAAGAGGTTAGACCAGTGGCACAACACATGTACCGGGTACCATACACCTTAAGAGAGAAGGTCAGTGACAAACTAGATGAATTAGAGTCACTAAGTATAATAGAGAAAGTTAATCACCCAACTTCGTGGGTAAGCCCAGTGATTGTTGTACCCAAACCAAATGGCGATATTCGACTGTGTGTTGATATGCGACAAGCCAATAAGGCCATAATCAGGCATCCTATTCCTACTGTTGGTGAGATTTTGTACAATATGAATGGTAGTGAAGTTTTCAGTAAGTTAGATATGAAGTATGGGTATCACCAGATAGAATTGGAAGAAGATTCACGAGAAATCACAACGTTTGTAACCCATAAAGGCCTGTATAGGTAGACACGATTGATGTTTGGCATAAGTGCAGCACCAGAGAAGTACCAGCAAGTAATAGCTCAGGTACTACATGATTGTGAAGGAGTTCAAAACATATCAGATGATATTGTTGTTCATGGAAAAAAACAAGCAGAGCACGATGAAAGACTAGTGAAAGTCATGCAGAGACTGAAGGAAAAGAACTTGACCTTAAATAAGGAAAAGTGTCTGTTTGGTTTGACAAAGATTACGTTCATGGGTCATGTGTTATCCAAAAATGGAGTTGAGCCCACAGAGGGGAGAATCAAAGCCATGAAAGAGGCAAGACCCCCAACAATGCAGCCGAAATCAAGAGTTTTCTGGGACTTGTGAATTTCTCAGCACGATACATTCCAAATTTGGCCACTGTGGCTGAACCATTGCGTAGGCTGACTAGAAAAATATGAGAAGTTCACATGGGGCAAAGAACAACAAAACAGTTTTGATGTGTTGAAGGATTGCCTAACTAAGACTGAGACATTAGGGTATTACCGTCTTGATGCTACACGTACACAACTTGTTACGGATGCAAGTAATGTTGGTTTAGGGGCTGTGTTACTTCAAGAATATGAAGGGGAAACTAGAGTCATTAGTTATGCCAGTAGGACATTAAGTGATGTGGAGACAAGGTACTCTACTACTGAGAAAGAAGCACTTGCCGTTGTGTGGGCATGTGAGAAATTTCAGATATATCTGTATGGATTGAATTTCGAATTGATCACAGATCATAAACCACTAGAAGTGTTGTATGGGCCAAAGTCAAAACCAAATGCCAGAATTGAGAGATGGGTGTTAAGATTAATGCCATTCACATATACAATTCGATATGCACCTGGGCCACAAAACATTGCAGATGTGTTGTCAAGGTTGGTAAAAAGCAATGTAGCTGATAAACCAAACACACTAGCAAATAAAGCTGAGGAGTATGTTAAGTTTGTTGCAGAACAGGCAACACCCCAAGCTTTAACTACACGTGAAGTGGAAGAAGCATCAAAGGACGATGCAGAATTGATCAAAGTTAGAAAGTGTCTAGCGAAAGGTGATTTTGATAAATCCAGTGTTAATTATTTTCCAATCAGGAATGAGTTGAGTTCAATCGGTTA
This sequence comes from Asterias rubens, assembly GCF_902459465.1. Lineage (NCBI taxonomy): Eukaryota > Metazoa > Echinodermata > Asteroidea > Forcipulatida > Asteriidae > Asterias > Asterias rubens. Next base: position 408,384 of record NW_022985696.1, read on the forward strand.
CCTGGTGTTGAGAGGAACAAGATTAGTCACACCTAAGACGTTACGTACAAAATGTGTAGAATTAGCACATCGTGGTCATTTGGGCATAGTAGGCACAAAACAAAGGTTGAGAAGTAAAGTATGGTGGCCAAACATGGATAAAGATGTTTTGAGATTAGTTCGATCATGTCATGGATGTCAACTAGTAAGTGCGATGCCCAACCCAGAACCATTGCATCCAACGCAAATGCCTACGGGTCCTTGGCAGGACTTGGCCATTGACCTACTGGGACCTCTCCCATCAAAACACTATGTGTTTGTTGTGGTAGACTATTACAGTAGATTTTATGAAGTAGAAATTATGAAAGATACTACAACAGCTAAGATTGTGAATGCACTGGAGAATATGTTCTCTCGTTATGGGCTACCAATGTCAATTACCTCGGACAACGGCCCACAGTTCAGGTCAGAAGTGTTCAAGGAATACTTAAATGAAAATGGTATTAACCATAGATTAGTGACACCTCTGCACCCTGCAGCAAATGGTGAAGTTGAACGACAAAACAGATCGCTGATGAAGCGCATTAGAATAGCTCATGCTCAGTCACAGGACTGGAAAAAGGAAATCCGGTCATACATGTTTGCGTACAGAACAACTCCTCATAGCACTACAGGTGTGTCCCCAGCTGAGTTAATAGGGACTTTTCGTTTTCGACGACGGATGGTTCTGCGACGGTTGTTCACCTAAACGTTGTCGTTTTCAGCACAACGAAGAATCATCCAAAGTACTGTCGTAGAAATTGAGGGACGACCGTCCTCAAAGCCGACGCATGCGCAGATGACGCCAAATGTCATCTTACCCGTCGCAGAACCATCCGTCGTCGAAAACGAAAAGTCCCTAACAACTGTTTGGGCGAAAACTCAGAACAAAATTGCCACAAATAGAGGAGTTAGAGTACAGAAATGATGAGGAAGTTCAAGACAGAGATGCTCTGATGAAACACAAAAATAAGTTGTATGTAGATAACAAAAGAAGAGCAGAAGAAAGTGATCTGAAAAAGGGAGATGCTGTACTGGTGAAGCAAAGTCAACAAAACAAAATGAGTACACCATTTCATGCAGTGCCATACACATTAGTGGAGAAACAGGGTAACAGTTGCACTGTTGAATCTCCAGAGGGAGTGAAATACAAAAGAAATAGCACTCATGTAAAGAAATACCAGCAAACAGAGTCTGACACTAGTCAGGAGAGTATCGAAGATCCAATACAGAATGAGGATATTAGTGGAGACATTGTAGACCCACAAGTCTCCATCTCAAGTCCAATGCTAGGTTCACCAAGGGCAGTCCGTACAACGAGAAACTGTCTCCCTAAGCGTTTTGATATTTTTGTATTGGATGTTTAGATAAAACTTAAAGTATGTGTTATAAGCAGTAAGCACAGGATGTAAGGGTAAATATTGTTTACCAGAGGAGATACAAGATAATTAACAAATGTTTTCTGGGATAGTTTTAAATATCTCACCAACATAAAATTTGCAATAGCCCGGTCTAAGTCTAATATGATAAGTCATAGTATGGACTACTGTATTTTAAAAGAAACACAATTGTTTTGTTAAATGGTTAACATTGTTTAAACTTGATGATGTTGTTAAAAGTTAAAGTTTGATACTGTGCGTTTACTTTCCAGTTTAACTAAGGGTTTGTTATTTTAAAGAAAGGAGAGAATGTAGTGTTCACGTGATCACACTGTAATACATGTAATGTTATACATTTATGCAAATGAGTTGGCCTCGTGTAAGAGTACACGGAGGGAAGGTGGAAAACCGAGGAACAGAATAAAGACACATGTTGATGCACATAAGATTGAATTCGTCTATAGTATTGGTTTAATCCGTATGTCTAGTAAGACACTACAGGAGCCATTTCCCACGATGTTTTATACTATCAACAGCTCTCCAATGCTCGATACTAAGTCAGTTTTTAAGTTAATATTTGTTTTGCGTAATTACCAAACGTGTACCTTCCCCATCAGTGTCTTTTAGGGGTCGTGAGTCTGACCCATGTTTCTATATGTGCTGAGATCTCTATGGTAGCCACCATAGGGATCTCAGCGGTTACTTGCTATAGACCTTATGCATTGACGTCACCAGCAGCCATCTTAGTGGAAAAACGGTGACGAAACAATCGAACTGCACAGATTTGTACGCGCGGCGCACACCACTGGCCAATGAACAACCTCCTTTTGACCTCTAGGTGAGGGCGCCCTACTGAAATGACGTCATGTACATAAGGTCTATACTGTCTGTAATCTTTCCTATTCCTATTCCACAGCACAATGATATGCTCCGCTGAAGAAACATTCGGTAATCCATGGGCTTAGGCCATCGAAATCAAAATAAATGTTTAAGGTGCCCATTATATTTATTGTGTGCTTTTTGCTTGAATAATTATTGTATTCGTTATTATTTTGATTGGTTCGTTGCTTTTCGTTTAACTTTTGCTGTGCTTTTTGATATACTTTTATTTGTTGAGGTCAGATAAATAATAATAATACTCATAATAAAAATTGTATTTACACGTTGCTTCAGTAAGCAATTTTTGAAAGTAATGAATAGGCCTAATGTATACGCTACAAATGACGTGTTTTTTTTTCTGTGTGTTTTGATGATCTTCCCGTCAAGGGAACTCAGCAAACCCCAACAAGGGACATAAACGCCATGCTGGCAACGACACTCTTCTTCTCTAACAAACATTGGTTTACACCCCTCTTAGATATATGGAATAGTCTAATCTGGGATATCACGAACTTCGACTCCCGCAGGGGACTGTACTTTGGAGAAAACAGTGAACTCATTCAAAATGTGCCATGCCTTATAGCGTCACTAGCTCTCGCTTCATGTTTATTTAACTTCTTTTCTTTCTTTTTTATTACGGGGGAACTTTCGAAGAAAACGCGCGAGACTTTCGCGGTCTTTTGAACCATAACCCTTCGTCTGTATCGTCGCTTTTTGGAATTTCATGTGGACATATGAAACTGTCATACAATATAATAACACACGGACAGGTAACATCATCTTTCCTTTGATATGTATATCAATTTTTTTTAAAAGCGGCTATATATTTTTTTAATTACGTCTAGGCTTGGCTGACTATTCCGGGCGAATCTGTCGATTGAGGTATTGTATATCCTGACCTTTGACATCGCAGCAGCCGTATTTTATTACACAGCCGTTTTTACATCACACCTGCCGCAGCCCCTCTGTGACTCACGCCTGCGTTCTCTCTATGCTCTAGCCAGTACTTCATTATAGATGTCGGTTAAGCTCAAAAGGTGCGGGATACCTCGAGAAATTAGATACAGCACTGCTTATAGCTAGGCAAATAAACTACGCGTAAAGCGATGAAAGTGATTTAAGAAATATTTCCCGTGTGGAAATCTGTAATATTTTTGTTTAGGTAGGAGTTGTGGGGTACTCGGTTGTCAAATACTGTTCTCAGAATGTGTGTATTATTAAAGGGGTCCTGGGTGGATTTCACAAAGAGTTAAGGACTAGTCTTATCTCAAGTTAGGGTGAGTTCAGATCCTACATATATATATAGGCTATAGCATTAAAGGAACACGTTGCCTTGGACCGTTTGTTATAAAATGCATATGGTTAGAAAGATGTTTTAAAAGTAGAATACAACGATCCACACAAGTTTGCCCCAAAATTGCGTGGCTTACCTTTTATTTTGCGAACTAACACGGTCGGCCATTTATGGGAGTCAAATATTTGACTCCCATAAATGGCCGACCATGTTTGTCGATTAGGTAAATGGAAAACCGTGCAACTTCAAGGCATGTTTGTGTGGATCATTGTACTCTACTTTTACAACATCTTTCTAACCATATGCATTTTATAACAAACGCTTTTCAAAGACCAACTCGACCGATCCAAGGCAACGTGTTCCTTTAAGTTTGTAATAACCCCTAAAGAGTCTTAGGACGAGTCCTAAGTTAAGATTATTATTTTAAAGGCACTGGGCACGTCAAGGACCTGTGTTCGCACGGCTTATCCCAACAGATACACACAAACAACTCTGTGCAAATTTTGACTCAATTTGTCATTATGGTTGCAAGAGAATAATGAAAGAAAAAACATCCTTGTTGCACATCTTGTGTGTTTTCAGATGCCCCGTAGGTTTCATAGTGGTGTGTCTTATACGGTAGTTCTTGTGTATGTTTTATATTTTTGGTGTAATTTCTTTTTACTTGCCATCTTTTATTATTTTTACTGCAATGTTAGAGTGTTTTATGTATAGAATATTAATGTATACTTTTTATGAGCTAGGTCTTGGAGGGTACATCTTTTTTGATGACAGTTTTCTTTTTATTTTTGATTTTCCCTGGACGGCCTGTGCTTGTTTTATTTTTTGCTAGGAGAATTAAAAAAAAAAAATAAAAAAAATAAAAAAAAAAAAAATAAAAAAATAAAAAAATTCTTTTATAATTATTTGAGTGAGAAATTACCTCTTTCTCAAAAACTACGTTATTTCATTCAGAGGGAGCAGTTTCTGACAAAGTTGATATTACGTTTTCACATGAAGACAATAGCTTGGTAAATCTGGCTACAAAGAAAGGACCAGCAACGCATCTTTAATGGAATATTCTGCAACCCCCAGCCGAGTCAAGCTTCGTGTGATGACGGGGATGAACGGTGAATTGCTCGGGTATCCTACTGGAACTAATTCAGGGGTCGGGAGAACTTTACCCGACCCCGTTATGTCTTCGTATATAACAGGGGGGGAAGCATGTGACGGGATCGAGGTTGCCAGTTGAAATAGTCTGAATACTTGTTGTAGGTTCTAATGGACATGATTGAAAGGGAACTGAACATTGCGGAACTTACGGCGGCGGGTTAAAGACACTCTGGACACCTTTTTTGGAATAACGATCAAAGACCATTATTCTCATTTGGTGTATCCTAACATGCATGCAATAATAATAATAATTGTGGCTTCTTATAAACCGCACATGTCCGTCAGCCAGTGACGCTCCTGGCGCTGTAACGTGCAGCATTTCCTGCCAGATTGTGGGACTACGTTTGAATTATGAGACCTAATTCCGATAACATCATGTAATGCTTTACAAGATGCTGTGGCGCAATTTGCTGCCGATCGGACCAGGAACAACGGGGCGAACCCCTTCTCTTTTCGATAAGTGCACTGGGTTATTTTACATGCGTTACATAATACATGGGACCAACGGCTTAACGTCCCATCCGAAGGACGAAGCAATGGTTAATTGTCTTGCCTAAGGACACACGTGTCACGGCTGGGGATTCGAGCCCACACGCTGCTAATTGGAAAACACCAGAGTTTGAATTCGGTGCTCTTAACCGCTCGGCCACGACACTAACAAAACATAATGTGTGAAAATTTGGACTCAATTGACGTTGCACGAGAATAACGAAAAAAAATTTACCCTTGTTGCACTCTAATGTGCGCCTTCAGATGCTAGTAAAAGGCTTCGGGCCTGCGTTTTGTTTTATTGAGTGAGGAGTAAGCTCTTCCCTTAATTGACTTCAGAAGAAGACATTTCTCACAATAATATGTTATATAGGCCTTCTATCAATAGCTCTCCATTGCTCCTTACCAATTAGTAAATAGTTGTTAACAATTATTTTGAGTAAATAGTGTCCAGTGCCAGGGAGTCTGTATGGTTTGACTCCGATGAAAAATTAAGGGCACATAGGCCCTCGGCAGATTTGGGCAGCATCATGCATTTTTATAATGTTTTTCACTTAGTACTGCGGTTATGGAAACAATTAATTTGTATCCCTAAAATATATAAACTGAGAAGCGTACGTTTATCTTTTAGGGAGACCCTTTCCAATCCTATTTTTTCGTTTTCTTTTTCCCAGGGGGAAAGTTTGGCCCTTTTCGAAACCACGGCTTCGGCTTGGGATTATAGGCTTGAGGCTCCATTCTCTCGTCCGATCCGAAGCCCTGAGCGCGTTTACGCAAAGCACGCACATTTTCAAAACAACCGGCGGGGCCAAGCTATCCTGAACCGAATCCAAAGCCGAAAGCCGTCGTTTCGAAAAGGGCCTTAGTGTTGTACTAAATAAGGGTGTACAATTGGAGTATAGCCTGGGGTCAATTTCATAGAGCTGCTTAAGCAAAAAAGTTAAGCACGAAAATAGCTCGCTTATTTTACACAGTCATGTTACCGGCCAAAATGTCATGCCATATACAATGCTTGTGACTGGTGTTTAGCTGTTGTTTACTTAGCATAACAATTGAGTGGAGTCTTGGCCGGTAATCTGATTTATTTAGGGATTGTTTTGCTTAAGCAAAATTTTGTGCTTAAGCAGCTCTATGAAATTGGGCCCTGGTGCCTAGTGAGATGGTCTGGCTCTCCCCTTGCGTGCCCAGTAACTCGACCAGTCAATTTATTTGCAACAATGAGGTAATTATGCAAATCCAAATCTTCCGTCCTTGCAATCGTCTCTCTGAATTATTCAAACATAATCTCGCGAGATTAATTTACCCCGTGAATAAAATGCAAATCAATTTGCATTATAAAGATCTATTAATGTCCAATTTCGGAACAAGTCTTTTTCCACCACACGTTTATCCAATAAAACAATTTTTGTGGCATAACGACCAGTGCACGGTATCATAGAGCCGCTAGGCACACAAATTTGCTTAGCATGAAAGTTCTTCCTTGACAAAAACAGGATTACCAACAACATTTCCAATTTTTGTATATTGCTAGTTTCTGGTACTGCTCAGCTGTTGTTTGCAAATCCTGAAAATCACGTGAAAATTGCCAAGCTGTGCTTTCTGTACGATTTCCTCTTCATAGAGCTACTTAGCTGCTAAACGCAGAAACTTACCGCTTGGCAATTTTCTTTGCTTAGCAAATTAGTGGGGCACCAGTTGCACCAATATTAAATTTATGGAATTATAGACGGAAACCAATTTCTGCTTAAAGACATATTTGTCTGTGCTTAGCATGTTTGAGTGCTTCAGGCTTTGTGAAATTGGCCCAGTGGCACACGAAGGGGCGTGCCAACCTTCCGGTGCTTAATATGAAAATGAATGACGGAACAAACGTACATCCATGGTTAACGCGCAAGATGGCCGCCTAATTTCCTTGCTTACCTGTGAAATACGGTAATGCTTAAGCACACTTTTTTCCTACTACACTTAGCACGAAAATGTCCTTACCGCTTAGCAGCGCTATAAATTGGGACCAGTGCCTCACGGTCTTTTATCCGCAAGGGTAAAGACAGGGGACCAGTCTATCACACGAGTTACGGTGGGTGCGTTCGTTTAGCTTCCCTGGGTCTACCCCGCGGTGCTCACTCGGGTGAGCCCCTGACAAGAGCTAAACAAACGACCACTCACCGCTCTCGTAGTGATGTCGTTTACCTGGGGCCAGCCCCCAAGTGACCCACTCCACAAGCAGGGCACTAGGGGCTGACCTGCTGGGTGAGCCCCTAGAATGACGTCAAAAGCTATTAGAACGCACAGGGGCAGACCGGGGATAACCCAGGGTAGCTAAACGAACGCACCATGTGAGGCTCATAAAGCCTAGACAAATTTGAGAGAATCAACAATACTTCGGAGGTCCCTTTGTGGTCCCTTCATCACTCAATTAAGGTCAATCCGAATAAGCGGTAATCATTGTTGAGTCGCAAAGCTCTCATCCTTTACTACTAATATAATTTCCAACAGAGGGCGCTGTGCAGAATTCATAGTAAACACAAAAGAGTTCGCACTCGCCTCTTCCCGATCGTATCTTAAATCCTAATCTGATGCATCCTCTCCCTATAGACTGAAGGCATCACTCCTTCCTCCCCAGACTTATCTATTAGACCCATCTTCAATAGGAGTACCTCCCCTGTCTTATCACAAAGTCCCATCTTGAATAGGAGTACTTCCCCTGTGGTAGTAGGAGCAGAGATACGCTAGCGTGTAATAATCCCGCATCACTCCCGATCCTCCAGCAAGCAAAGCAAGAATTCATTACCAAGGAGGGGAAAGTGTGTCTTGCTCTCAACAACCAAGCGTCAGGTCTGTTTACTTAGGTCTCAGCCCGGTCTTCAGTCCCCCCTATCTAGAGGGAGCCTGTACCGTCCACTCGCTTATCTTTCCCCGTCATTAATTGCTGGCAGTCCCGCTGGCAGTGTTTTGGGGCCCGGGTGATAGGCATCCAAGAGTGGGCTAATACGCGCTTGAGTGGGTGGGAGACTCAGGAGAGAAAGTGAGCCGTTGGGTTATTCTTCTTTTCTTTTTTATCGTGAAAAATAAAAATCGAGGAAGAACTGTTTGGGAGTCTGGAATTGGATAAGATCAAGCGAAGGGTTTGTAGAGGTTTTAAAACACCAAGCTCTGTTGATTGAATCACTGAGTGTAGAACATGTTGGGAAGGCGCAGTAGTTTACTGCTAATAATTATGCATAACACCCCACCCCCTACACCCATTCAATTCAATTCAATTTCAATTCAATTCATTAAGGTTTATTAAAAAATCACAAAATACACGACAGAAGTTAAACAGACTTAAATTGGCGTGTTTACATTCATTATTATTAAAAATTGCAAAAGACATCAAACTCTGACTTAAACAAGGAGAAGAAACTGTAGGCATGAATGCACAAATTAAAAAAAATTTGATAAAATTTGATAAAAATTTGATAAAACTTAACCCAACTATTAGAGATACTTGTTGATGAAATCACCGATTATTATACAGTCTCACTAATGCTGGAACACTAGACATTTTATATCTCTGAGTTCTCATAGGGGCAAGTGAATGTTGTGTGAGTTGTGAAGACGTTGTCAATCATTAACAGTCAAAGATAAAATTGTATACATGTAATTGCGGTCCCATGTGTGTGTATCTATCTTGCTGGTAATTATGTTCTTTCGAAAACTTGTGTTGTTTTATTTCTGCTACCACGGAGTAGATGTTTTTTCTTCTCGCAATTCTTAAGACTTCTTAAAGACAGTGGACACTATTGGTAATAATACTCAAAATAATTATCAGCGTAAAACCTTAATTGGTAACGAGTAATTAATGGGGAGAGGTTGATAGTTTTAAACAGTGTGAGAAACGGCTCCCTCTGAAGTGATGTGGTTTTCGAGAAAGAAGTAATTTTCCAATAATTTGAGTTTGAGACCTCATTATTTAGGGGTCGATTTCACAAAGAGTTAGGACTCGTCTTATCTCGAGTTAGGACGAGTAACTCGTCTTAACTTAGGATTAATCTTAAGGTCTGCATGCTACAGTGCAGGGTTGGGACTCGTCCTATAAGTCCTAAGATTAGTCTTAAGTTAGGAAGAGTTTTGTGTGTACTGTTAGGACAAAAAACACAATGTCCACAGATTTACACTAAACTTACACAGTTTAAAGATAATGATAGCAGAAAGCTTCCATGAAAATAATAATTGCTGAGGTGCTGTAGTTTTTAAGTAATGAGTAATCATTTCGTCTCAGTGATCATGAGACGACAATTATTAGCACGAAAAACATATTTTCATGACATTGTTTTACTCATTTCTCAAAAACTACAGCATCTCAGCAACTAGTATTTTAAGGTACAGGTACGCTTTTTACAATCATTATCTTCAAACGGTATTAGTTGAATGTAAATCTGTGGACATTGTGTTTTGTGTTACAAAAAGTACCCAAATAAGCTGAATTTCGACAAGAACTGCACAATGTTAACGTAGTGTTTTTTTTGCATAAATGTCGAGTAGGTTGTGGGTATTTCTGACCAACCAATAAATACAAGAATTATGATCTGACAATGAAAAGTTTTATCACCAAAAATGCACTTCATGTGTTTTATTAATTTCAACCCTCAAAAGTGCACCATACGTGAACAAAGTTCATCACGCGTGCGCACTTAATAAAACTCCACCATAACTGCAATATATACAAAGTGTGTTATTATTAAATATGATTATTTACAAGTTCAAATCATTTTCAAAATTAAAAAAGTATTATTATTTAGAGATTTATTTTGTGGAGTAACTTTTCGGCTGCATGAATAATTTGTCCTTTTTTAACACCAAAATTAAAACTGTGGAAAATTGATAAGAAGCAGATAAAACAATGATAATTTACCATATTTCCTAAACATTGTTAAGCGCCAGGTCAAATACAGCATTCAAAGGGTAGTTTAAAGACACTGGACACCTTTGGTAAATGTCAAAGACCAGTCTTCTTACTTGGTGTACCTAAACATATGCATACAAAAAAAAAAAAAAAAAAAAAAAATGTGAACATTTGAACTTGGTTGTGAAAGTTGCGAGATAATAATGGAAGAGAAAACACCCTTGTCACACGAAGTTGTGTGCTTTCAGATGCTTACTTTTAAGACCTCAACATCAAAATCTGAGGTCCAGAAACCAAATTCAAATATTTTAGTGGACAAAACTTCCTGCTCAAAAACCGCGTCACTTCAGAGGGAGCTGTTTCTCACAATGTTTTATACTTTCAACACCTCTCCATTGCTTGTTGCCAAGTAAACTTTTATGCAGACAGTTATTTTGATTAATTACCAGAAGTGTACAGAGCCTTTGAAGGGAAGGTCGAAAAACCAGACTGAATAATGACATAATAACCCTTATTCGTTGTTCCTAATTAAGCACTTTTAGCACCTATAAGTTGCAAAACAAAGGGGGGGGGGTGTTCCCCCTCCCACAATTAGTGTCCCTCACCCTAGTTTTTGCCAGTCAGGGTTGTACCATGTGAAGCGTAAAATGCAAAGCAAAAAAACAGATTGTATCAATTTGACACAAAATATTCAAAAATTGTGGTTAATTTGTTGGTAACATCCTTAGAAGACTTGTGACGTGGGGACACTAATACTTTCAAAAAGTAAAATCATGTCTGACTTAAAGACAGTGGACCCTATTGGTAATTGTCAAAGACTAGCCTTCACAGTTGGTGTATCTCAACATATGCATAAAAACACGAACATGTGAAAATTTGAGCTCAATCGGTCATCGAAGTTGCGAGATAATAATGAAAGAAAAATAACCCTTGTCTCACACGAAGTTGTGTGCGTTTAGATGGTTGATTTAAGTTCTAAACTTGAGGTCTCGAAATCAAAATTCGTGGAAAATTACTCCTTTCTCCAAAACTAGGTCATTTAAGAGGGAGCTGTTTCTCACAATGTTTTATACCTTCATTCTCTCCCCATTACTCGTTACAAAGTAAGGTTTTATGTCAATAATTATTTTGAGTAATTACCAAGTGTCCACTGACTTAACACAGATCGTAACCACAACATTATTGTCTGTACTACCAACAACATATTAAATTACATTTGCATACACGTGGTACTATTTTATACAGTGCTGTGAAAATGTATACAAATTTTTCAAGAATACATACTTTAACACTTTACTATGTTCTGGAAAAGGAGTACAAAAAGAAGGCAATTTAAAGGACGGAATCAAACTTCCTTGAAAGTACAAAATTAATATCTAATTAGCAAGTTATAAAGTACAACAAAGCTTTCAATGAGCAACTTCGACTCAAAATTTTGGACGAAATTGTTTAAGTACAAGAATTGACTAGTTAAAACAGCTGCAGAACTGACTGAAAGAAGACTGAGGTTCTATTGTAGACAGAGGCTCCATCTGAATTGGCGGCCACAGCTATGGCTCATGTCACATGTCATAAAACAAGTCACATAAATAATTTTAGCTCAGTGAGACGTAAATTTATTTTAGCATGTAAAAACGTATTTCCATTTCATTGTTTTACTCATTTCTCAAAAACTACAGCAGCTCAGCAAGTAATATTTTACGGGGAGCTTTCTACTATCATTACCTTTAAAGGCAGTGGACACTATTGGTAATTGTCAAAGTTGGTGTATCTCAACATATTCATAAAATAACAAACCTGTGAAAATTTGAGCTCAATCGGTCGTCGAAGTTGCGAGATAATAATGAAAGAAAAAACACCCATGTCACACGAAGTTGTGTGCGTTTAGATGGTTGATTTCGAGACCTCAAGTTCTAAATCTGAGGTCTCGAAATCAAATTCGTGGAAAATTACTTCTTTCTCAAAAACTATGGCACTTCAGAGGGAGCCGTTTCTCACAATGTTTTATACCATCAACCTCTCCCCATTACTTGTCACCAAGAAAGGTTTTATGCTCAAAAATATTTTGAACAATTACCAATAGTGTCCACTGCCTTTAAACGGTGTACGTTTGATGAAAATCTGTGGACATTGTGTTTTGTGTTACAAAAACTACCCAAATCCTTGAATACCCTTAAGTACCCGTACAAACAACTGGTCTTGTAATTGTTTTGAACTTGTGGATTTTTCTTCCAAACTCGAGTCACTTGGCAGAGTGCTAGTATAACACTATCAGTGCCAACTCACACCCTATCTTAACACGGAACTATAAAAACAAAATCAAAATATATATATATATAGAATAAAGTCTCTTTGAGACACAGGTTAGAAAAATTAAAATTAAAATAGAAAACGAAAGTAATATTTCAGAATATTTCTTACAATAAATAAAAGTAATGGTTAAAGAATACAAACAGCATTGTGAATGTACACACAGCGCCAATCAACACATCTACTGTCTGACCATTCAATATCATCCACAGTGGTTTTGACCAGAAGATAACATTAGTCAGCCTTTCTTGTGGAACCATTCAGTCAACCCTCCTACTAACTGACCATTCATAAATACCCCGGACAGTTTCTCTACTCTTATTGGTGAAGCACGCGTCACTTGGGTGTGCATAAACCTTTTGTAAATGCACACTGGAGCTCTGTTCATGCACACTGAGCTGGCTTCCGCGTATAGGGCGCGCAAGATTATCACGCGGAACGCGCAAATCATAGCTATCAGCTACAATCACACGGCGGCCGACCCTGAAGAATTCGTCGCTACCCTTTTATTTCCTTATTAAATAACGTCCAATCTGTTATTGAATAATGCACTACATGTATTCAACCCAGCAATATGACACACTGTTGTGAATGAATCTACACAGTGCACAGTCAACCCTCCTACTATCTGGCCATTTAATTTCATCCAAAAAAATTTAAGAAGATATTGATTGATTTATACACCACTTAATTTATCTCTTTTATTTTAAGACACCTATTTTTTTTAGTAATTATTTATCTATTGGGCAGTCTCACTCAAGCATTTATTGTCCACGTCCCTTTTTTGGGGTACATGTTTGTATTTGTTTTTGTTTGTCTTTGTCTTTAAACAGCCAATAAAGGATGATCTCAAATATAAATATATTACAGTTTTCTAATAGCTGGGGTCCATAGGAAGCGTAACAAACATATAACGAGTCTCTTGCCTCTTGTTAACACATAGTAAAATTGTGTTTTTCTCCAGAACGCTCCAAGCCAAATTTTTGAAAAGCGCGGGGTCAAACAAACCCGCGCGACAAAGAAATCGTGACGCCAGTGGCGGCTATTTGATGTGGAAAATAGCGACCTCAGTTTGCCAAAGCTGGAGAACTGTGTTCAATTAGGGGGAAATCGTCACTGGCATCAAGGGGTCATTATAATAGATAAGCCACTTTTTACTCTCGGCTGAAAAAGCCGCCCGGCCGGGTGCATTTTTGACTCGAGGGAATTATTACTAAATGCAAATTTTGAGAGTAAAATGGTTATTAACCGGTATCTACATGCACACTGTCTAATTGACCATAAAAAGGCAATATTTGAAATACTGAGATCATCCTTTATTGGCTGTTTAAATACAAGATAAACTATGCCAACCTACAACTGTGACAGTCAACCCTCCTACTGTCTGACCAATTCTTTATCATCCACTCTGGTTTGGGATGATTGATGCTTGAATGCACCATACAAAACACATGGTCAACCCTCAAAGGAAAAAGTTAAATAAATTCCCAAATCAGAACAAATCCCGACAGTTCATAGGCACGTCAATCTAATCTGCTTAGCAGAGACACCTTACCAGTTGCATACAAATACACTGCTTATGGATGGTTACCAGTGAACACCTGCACTAGACATGCTAGACTAGCACATTTTGTAGGTTACCATCCTAGGGCATCATTAGTTCCATGGGTTATTCGCTGATGAAGAACCATTGCTTTTATGCTCTCGTTCTATAGAATCTGCAAAACAAAAAATAACACCAGTGGTTAAAGGCAGTGGACACTATTGGTAATTGTCAAAGACTAGCCTTCACAGTTGGTGTATCTCAACATATGCATAAAATAACAAACCTGTGAAAATTTGAGCTCAATCGGTCGTCGAAGTTGCGAGATCCTTTGAAAGCCTTTTTGGTTTTAGAATGTCTCATACTTTTGCAGCTCTATGGAATCTCTACTTGTCATGTATGTTTTTAGAATGATTATCATTTTTTTAAAAACAATTTATGAGATAATACTGCAATACAGCGCCTAAAAGCCGAAATGTATAGCTTACAAAAACGGTCATTACAAAAGTATATTTGGTTTGCGGTAACACCATGTGTGTATCTACTTGCCAGTCATAAATACACACATGGTGTTACCGCAAACCAAATATATATTGATACCTCACTATGCAATGCCTAAAATCATACATTACAAAATTGTTTAAAAGCATTAGCAGTATATTACAAATACACGCAGAAATGAAAAATATATTTATTTGTTTAGAAATACATAAAAACGCTCTTTTGACCTTACCTGCAACAAAAGAGGCCTGGCTGGCCCCGGACCGGCGAACAGACAACTCAGCCAAACTTAGTTCCCGGACTTCTTTCCTTGCTTTTCTTACAGGCGTGACACCACGTCTAGAATCCTGACTCCTTCTGTCATCCCCATCCTCTTTAGTCAGGTGATGACTGGTACCAGTCTCATCCTCACCTATTTAAAATAAAGTGAGACGCTGACTTCGTTATGAGGTACAATTTAACTAAATATTTATTATTGGTAAGTGCGAGTAGAACATTATGTAAAATCTCTAATAAAGATTTTCCAAGCTTTGAGTGTCTTGCTCAAGGACACAAATGAGGTCATGTTAGGCAGTCACGGCAGATTGGCTTAGTGGTATTTCAAAAAAACAGTTCAAATCGCACCGTGGAATGGGATTTATGTCCCTGCCTGACTGCTTGGGTTTTCCCTGGAGTATTATTTGGGATTCGTGATTAAATAACTAATGGTCAGGATTCATGTCAGCCACGCTTGACTCATTGAATATGACATCACGAGGCTCAAATGTCTGACCTACAAGATGACCTCTGTGCATGTGCGCGTGCATGTGCCGTAGAAATCAAACCTGGAATGTTGCGTGCTGCGTGCTTACGCATAATGTACGCGTTTGGACGCGCATACAGTTTGCCCTACAAGATGTCAACTTTTCCTAGCAAACAGGGGTTATTATATGGTCTATACAATGATGGCCCCATACCTTTCCCATCTTGGCCACCAGAGGGGGTACTTTCAGTTACGATCTGTCGTAACTTCCTCTTGAGCTCTCTGCTGATCTTCTTGTAGTAGTAAAGATCTTTCTCGAGGTCGGATATCTGCTTCTCATATGCTCTGATCAAATCATAGAGAAAAAATGTCAAATTAATTGAGGATAAACGTTATTTTTTAACGATATCAATATAAACCACAAGGGAAATTTTTTAACGATGTGAGACCAATAGTTAAAAATTTCTGTGGTTGTTTTAATCATTTGATAATAATAAACAATTTTTTTATTATTATAAATTAATAAATTAATTCTAGTTAAAGGTTAAAAACTTGAAAACTACAACAGTCCACAATCTTCAGTAAAATCAACATGAAGAACTATTAATTGCATGAAATCAAATCGGAACAAAATTGTCAAGTCAATTCAGGATAACTATAGTTCTGTTATGGTGTTAGAATTATACTTCAATACTTCTACTTTCAATAACCTATCTTACTATATATATACTCAGCGCCTTGAGTACCTTGGTGGTAGATACGTGTGCTAAAAAAGACTTTGATATAATTATTAATACTTCAAATTCCTGTGGCTGTTTTTAATCATTTGCTAATAGACCATTCTAGTTCTAATGCTAATTTCGAGATTCGAAAAGAAAAAACAACCTACACTATTCAGTAAAATCATAAAATCAATATGAATATTAATTTTGGTTTTTTACACTGATGTGTGTAACACTGTATACTCAGTACTTTCCAGTGTGTTACCAACTAGACTACCGAGGTTGCCCGGTAGCTAGAGGCAGTTCCAATCCCATGTTTTGGCAGCGGGTACCGCAACGATATAAGAGATGTTAAACTTGCATCGGGGATAAAGAATATTAATTTTGGTTGTTTACCCATACACCGATTATACAGCAACAGTATAGCAATATTTCACAATGATAAAAATACAAGAAAAGACAATTAGAACATCAAAAATATATTCAAAGTCACAGGAGGCTCGACAATCAGTAAAACCCACAAAGGTGGCAAAAAGATTGGCATATTGTGTCAAGAAATAAAAAGTCACAGAAACGTTGTAAAATACACTTAAGAACTTCGGCTTAAATTCCCATCCAAAGGACAAAGCACTTGCACGGTAAAGGATCTTGCTCAAGGGATACAAGTGTCACTCCAACTCACACATTGCCATGTTTGCTGGATTTAGAAACACCAGGGCCAGTGCACTTAACGAAAAGAGAAGGGGGTCTAGCTATTCAACTCAATTTCAATTAAATTCAATTAACCTTAAAGGATTTGGGTACCTTTTCAAAATGTCCATAGATTTACATTAAACTTACAGGGTTTGAAGATAATGATAGTGGAAAGCTTCCCTTCAAATATTACTGTCTGAGGTGCTGTAGTTTTTGAGAAATGAGTAAAACAATGTCATGAAAATACGTTTGTAAATGCTTAAAATAATTTTCGTCTCATGAGACGAAAATTATTTTCATGACATTGTTTTACTCATTTTTCAAAAACTACAACACCTCAGCACGTAATATTTTCAGGGAAGCTTTCTACCATCATTATCTTCAAACTGTGTAAGTTTAGTGTAAATCTGTGGACATTGTGTTTTTTTTTCCTACAAAAGTTACATACACCCTTTAATTCGATCCCAAAAAGGAAAATTCAAATGCTCGCATACAGTTCGCCCCGCGGTTCCTTAATTGGCAGCATATTGCGCCACTGATCAGCACCTTGTAAACCATTACATGGTGCTATGTAAAAAGGAGGTCTGATAAGTAAAGCGTAGTTACATACCTTGCAAGAAAATGCTGTATGTTAGAACGCATTGAGCGTTAAGATGCATTGAGCGTTAAAACGCATTGAGCGTCACCCAGTGACAGATATGCGCGCCATTATAAGAAGCCACTATTTTTTTATTGCTTACCTGCCAGCGTTGCCGTCACTATCCGTCTGTTGACGTAGCAACATCTGCACTCTCTGCTCGTGTTGTTTCTGTTGGCTCATCAGTTTGCGGTCAAGCTCCATTGCTGACCTCTGTAGGGCGCCCTCAAGCTCCCGCATTAAGCGTGACTGCTCGTCAACTTTCATCTGCGCATTGCACATAAAAAGATACACAGAAATGAACTTTTAAGTCCAAACTGCAAATTATGTGGAGAGCTTTGGACAACCTTGGACAGTAACCCTCACTCTAACAACACAAGTTGGTGGAATCTAGCGCTAGACCATTCAGACATATCGCTCCCGTTTGTTTCACCGGCGACAATTTGTCAGCTCACTTGTTGCTTTGCTAAAGGCATTGTACACTATTGGTACATGTAATAGGAGACTTTCCAACGCTAGGCGGCAGCAGACATACCGGGTAAATTTCCATAGACCTTTTCGCAAATACCGGGGCGCGCGCGTAACGCTTGGAATTAGGTGCATTGTGGTCTTGCTGGTATCCAAATTTGATCCATATCTATCCCACAATGCACCTCATTCAACAGTCTGCGCTTGCGCATTGGTATTTGCGATAAGGTCTATTGTTTACATAGCTGCCCTCTATCGTCCCAGAAAGTCTCCCATTGTCAAAGACCAGTCTGCCTACTTGGTGTATCTCAAAATATTACAAACCTGTGAAAATTTGAGCACAATTGGTTGTTGAAGTTGTTGAAGTTGCGAGATAATAGTGAAAGAAAAAAACATCCTTACGTGGAAAATTACTTCTTTCTCGAAAACTACATCACTTCAGAGAGAGCCGTTTCAACAATGTTCTACACTATCAACCTTTCCCATTACTTGTAATCAAGAAAGGTTTTATGCTAATAATTATTTTGAGTAATTACCAATAGTGTCCACTGCCTTTAAAACCATTATACACTTTCGGTAAACAGTATTGTCCAAGTCCCACACTTCGTGTATCACAACTTATATATAAAATAACAAACCTGTGAAAATTTAGGCTCAATCAGTCATCGGAAAAAAATAACGGGAAAACCCACTCTTGTTTCCGCACGTTTCCCCGTGTCATGACATGGGTTTAAAATAAATCCGTGAATCTCGCTATTGAGAACCGATATTGTTTTAATGTTTTCGCAAAAAGTAAAGCATTTCATGGAATAATATTTCAAGAGAAGTCTTTCACCATTACCTTCTGTAAACCCTGTAAATTATTTGTAAATCTGTGATTTTTTTTTTTTTTTCTGTACCGAAAGTGTATAATGGCTTTAATAAAACAGAATAAGCTGTTGCAATTTACTTCACCAACCGAAAGGACCTACGGTAAACATGTAAACAAATCATGAATGGCCTCACAATTCGACCCTAGCAGAGTCTTTTCCAAAATCTTGTCCTTACCTCCATCTCGGTGATGGTCAGATCTTTCTTCTTGTCCGTCTCTCTGAGGTCAACGACCTTCTCAAAGTACCTCATAAGGAGACTGCGGTTATCTGCAGCGGAGAGAGAGCAGAGCCGTCCAGCTAGAACCTCTTCACTCTGTTGAGAGATTGATAATCTAGTCATGTCATTTTTAATTTTGTTTGTATGCAAGTCGCCAGACACGCAAGGCCTGAAGGCCACTTCAAGGCGTGGGCTACAATTTATTTTTGCTAGAGGCTGTTGCCACCTACTCCTGGGGCTGAAACAGGGTTAGCCCCTTTTCAGTCCATATGGGTGTAGCCCCTTTACAGTCCATATGGGTGTAGGCTTGGGTATCATCCATCAAAAGCCTGGCTGGTAGAGCAGAAAGCACTACCTCCCTGACTTTTACAAAGCAGTGTCATGGCCAAGACTCAAACCCCACTCTGCTGAGCAGAAACAACAGAGCTTGAATACGGTGCTCTTAACCACTAGCCCATGACATGACACGCTACGTAGATACGGCAAAATCATCTTACCGTCGTGAGGTTTGTTATCTTGAGTTCCTGCTGCCGACTTGCGATGACCTCATTCTTGAAGTCAATAGCAGCGTCCAGTGCATCTACGCCTTCATCAAGCTCAATTAACCTGAATGTCAACAACAACAACAACAACAACAACAACAGTTTAATAGATGTAAAGTATGCAAAGGGGTAGAATATTAATGTTGGTTTTTCTTCCCATATGTTGAATACTCAGTTTTTCTACTCATTTCTCAAAAACTACAGCACCTCAGTAAGTGACATTTGAAGGGAAGCTTTCCACTATCAAAAAAACAGTGTTTTGGAAATCAATAAGAAAATGAGTGAGGAATCATATATTACCTTCTTTCTTCGGTGGGTGATAGTAAGGTCCCCTGGCCAAGTTTAGCATCGAGTATATTCCTCTGTTTCATCAACCGGTCCCTTTAAAAACACAATAACAACAACAAAACTGATAAAAAGGAAATTGAAAGAGCTAGCGTTCTATTTAAAGGAATAACAAGAGCGACTTTAAGACGTTGTTGTTAAAGACACTATTGGTAATTGTCAAGGGCCAGTCTTCTTACTTGGTGTGACTCGACATGTGCATAAAATAACAAACCTGTGATAATTTGAACTCAATCGGTCGTCGAAGTTGCGAGATAATAATGAAAGAAAAAACACCCTTTTCACAAGTTGTGTGCTTTCATATGCTTGATTTCGAGACCTCAAATTCTAAATCTGAGGTTTTGAAATCAAATTCTTGGAAAAATTACTTCTTTCTCAAAAACTACATTACTTCAGAGGGTTTCTCACAATGTTTTATACTATCAACAGCTCCCCATTACTCGTAATCAAGAAAGGATTTATGGTAATAACTATTTTGAGTATTTACCAAAAGTGTCCACTGCCTTTAAAGCCATTATACTCTTTCGAAACAGAACAAAAAAATAAAAGCTCACAGATTTACAAATAACTTACAGGGTTTACAGAAGGTAATGGTGAAAGACTTCTCTTGAAAATATTATTCCATGAAATGCTTTACTTTTGAGAAACATTAAAACAATTATCAATTCTCGATATCGAGAATTACGGATTCATTTTAAATACATGTCATGACACGGGTGGGTTTTCCCATTATTTTCTACCGACTCCGATGACCGATTGAGCCTAAATTTTCATAGGTTTGTTATTTTATATATAAGTTGTGTTACACGAAGTGTGTGCCTTTTGACAATACTGTTTACCGAAAGTGTCCAATGGCTTTTAGATGTTGAAGTACAAGTAAAACAAATAACAATAGCCTACAAGAAAATCTCTGCTATGGTAGGATCAGTAAGGCCGAGTAAAAAAAGAAACATGTTTAGTGTCCGGGTTTCTTAAAAAAAGGAAGGAGAAGGGGCTCTTTATTTTTTATTTCAAGATGGCCGCCATTCTTTTTAAAATGTCAAGTATCCATAGTCTTGTGCTACTGCTCAAACACACAATACATAAATGAAACATTTTGCAAAAGACATTCAGACAAGACATTCAGATTGTTTTAGCTGAGATCGTTTAAATTACCCTATAAAGGCGGCCTCTAAAAAGGAAGCGGGCGGGGACGCTAACATGTTTTTTTTTACTAGGCCTTAAAGTATGCTTTTCAAAATGTCTAGAGATTCTCTAGCATGGGGCCCTGGCACAAGACGGGCGTTTATCGTAAACTCCCCTTCTTGAGATGGCTGGATGCTCTCTTTTCTAGCTCCTTCAACCTCAGCTGAATGTCAGGCTTTCTTTGTGTAGCTCGAACATTTCCTAAAGTAAAGAGTTCCAGCGTTTGGGAGCAGGGTAATGAAAGTCAGAACAACTCACGTAACCAATGGGAAAATGAGAATGTTGATATTTTAGCAGTTGTTGCGAGTAGGGTGAAAAAGGTATTCTCTTAAGCCTATCCTACCTGTCATGTTTCAATGTCTTGATGTGACTTGTGATGTCATGGCTGAGCGCTTCTACGCTGACCCTGAGGGCGCTGTTCTTCTCTTCAAGCTGTTTCTCCACGCTCTGTATTTTGGAGGATAAACCACTCAGATCCTGCAAATGGAAAAAACAAAATCAAAGACATCTCTCAAAACAAACACATAAATAATCAAACACTAAGAAAATAAATATTTACTTTGAAAACAAAGTTTGTGCATACCTCGGTGAGACTTTACAGTACATCACTATTTTAGATTAAACACCTCTGGCTTGTTCAGTATTCTGGTTGGCTTAAACACGGTCACGTGGGATGAACTAATATAGTCTAGTGATGTGTGCAAGTGTTTTGCGGGAACTAGTTCCCGGGTGGGCACTAGTTTTGAAAATAGTGTCTGGTCACAGCGCCCTCTCTTGACTTACCATGAACAGCAACCACAAAACTTCCTTCCTTTTCCAGATTTGTGTTCTTATTTCACATTTAATACCGAGCTGTGCTATAAAACACATATTGACTGGCAATGAGGTAACTGGTGTCTACTATTCCCCCGAGGCACTTTGAGTAACCAGAAGAGGGACCTATTTCCCGAGGCCGAACTAGTGTGACTAAATTTGACTAGGTTGATGGATTTAGCGTTTTTGTGAAAATAACAGTTTTTCCCATTTTCTAGTAAATAATAAACACAAGAATACAAGACATTTATACAGGGCATAATGTAGAAGCCTCTATACACAATACATAACATAAAACAATGAAATGACCTTGGCATGAAATGAAATAAGCAATAGGTATTTAAATAACGGTTTCTACAAATGACTCCTCATGGCCTGTCTAACCATCCGCATTGACGTCATCCAGTCGCCATCTTGGAGGTAAAACGGAGACGAAACAATCGAGATGCAAAGATTTGTACGCATGGCGCACAGGATTGGCCAATGAACAGCCTCATTTTGACCTCTGGGTGAGGGCGCCCAACTAAAATGACGTAATTTGCATAAGGAGCAGACTTTGATCTAAATTCTACAGTCAAAGAGCTTTCTACTTCATTGCACCTTTTGTAGAGATCAACTTGCCATGCTGTCTCTCTTCAAATTTCACTTTTTTTTAAAGGAGCTTTGAAAGACAAAAGAAAACCAATCTACGACCCAATCCTAAAATAATAATAATAATAACAATGGTCCATCACGCAGCGACGCTCATGGTGTATCAGCATCATTACCCTGGTCACTGGGCCTTAAATCATTCCTTAAACCATCTCAGCTCCTTGGGGAGTATACAGCCTGTGCCGCCAAATATGCAACGCAATAAAAGCATATCAATCACAAGAATCATCTCTGCCCTCACAGGTACCCATTTACCCCTGGGTGGAGAGAAGCAATTATAGTTAAGTGTCTTGCTCAGGGACACAAGTGTCACGACCGGGATTCGAACCCACACCCTGCTGAACAGAAGCACCAGAGCTTGAATTCAGTGCTATTAACTGCTCGGCAACAAGTGGAAAAAAACAACTGTCTGATACATTATTAAGTGTTTGTACCTTATTGAGGGTCTGACTGGATCTCAACCGTCTCATTTCCAGCTCTCCTTTTTCTTTCAGTAGTCCTTCTTTCTTAGCAATGATGTCTTCCCTTGTTGTCAGCTCCTACAAGGCAAAATAATCTCCAACTATTTGATACTTGACAACTGGATTATTTTGTATAGTGCTTTGTCACACCTACAAGTAGGGATGTATCACAGCACTCATTTGTTTTTTTTCAATTATAATAATAATAATAATAATTTTGGGGGGCTAATCGTCCTTACTCGCAGCTAGAGCTGAATTGCGAAGGCTACAATGTGTTTGAGAAGCAAGGGCGCATTCAGCTGCCAGCCACATCAACCCATTATGACCACAGAGCACAGCCAAGATCGAAAGTGTTTGATTTTTCCCGAGGGAGGAAAACCGGATGTTCTGGGAAAAACCCTTGTGGCACAGCAGAGAACCACTGCACAACTCAACTCACATATGGCCCCAACCGAGAATCGGACCGGGGTCACCTTGGTGAGAGGCGAGGGCTTTACGAACAAGTCAACCGTCCCACCCAATTTTGAGACCGATTTATACAGCACCTTCTAGGGGTTTACAAGGTGTTGTGGTGCATTCAGCAGCCACTCCCAGAAACACCAGGCAAACCCCTTGTCTTGGCGACAAGTGTTTTCTTTCACTTGCATTACACATTCACAACAACACACAGGACCTACGGCTATATGTCTTGAGTGACGGATGTGGGTCACAAAACACTGACATCCACAGATTTACATTAAAGACAGTGGACACTATTGGTAATTGTCA
Source organism: Asterias rubens (assembly GCF_902459465.1). Taxonomy (NCBI): domain Eukaryota; kingdom Metazoa; phylum Echinodermata; class Asteroidea; order Forcipulatida; family Asteriidae; genus Asterias; species Asterias rubens. The sequence goes on from NW_022985696.1 coordinate 431,950, forward strand.
AAGTCTAGCCAACACAGTTGTTGTATCTCAACATATGCATCAAATAACAAACCTGTGAAAATTTGAGCTTAATCGGTCATCGAACTTGCGAGATAATAATGAAAAAAAAAAAACACCCTTGTCACACGAAGTTGTGTGCGTTTAGATGGTTGATTTTGAGACCTCAAGTTCAGTAAATCTGAGGTCTCGAAATCAAATTCATGGAAAATTACTTCTTTCTTGAAAACTATGTCACTTCAGAGGGAGCCATTTCTCACAATGCTTTATACCATCAACTGCTACCCATTACTCGTCACCGAGAAAGGTTTTATGCTAATAATTATTTTGAGTAATTACCAATAGTGTCCACTGCCTTTAAACTTACACTGTTTAAAAATAATGATAACAAAAAGCTTCCCTTACAATATAACTTGCTCAGGTGCTGTAGTTTTTGAGAAGTGAGAAAAAAAAAGTTATGAAAATAATTTTTTTCTTAATTAGACAAACTTTATTCAGCAAGTGTACAACTGATTTTCTGCGCTTTGTGATTTTCAATTTTTTTCATAAAAAAACGTGACGACAAATGATGCTGAAACTTCTACAGGTAAATTGTATTAAATACATCTTCATTCACAGTGATTCATGTCATGGCCAAGTTGAGTCCAGTTGACAGTTGATGTTACAATCAAAAGAATTTCTGATTTGGTAAACGAGGAAACGAGGCAGACAAAGGAAGAGGTGGAAGTAAACGACATAATAATAATAATAATAATAACCTTACTTACATAGCGCTTTTTACAAAAGCGATACAAAGCGCTTACGAAATACAATAGCAACCAAATAAAAGATAAACGACATGCTTTACAGACAAAACAATGCAATTAACAATGATACAATCTAGAGTAACTTAGGATAGAGGTGGGTTTTTAATGGGATTTGAAGGAACTCAGGGAACTGGCTAAACGAACAGATTGAGGAAGACGATTCCAGCATTTTGGCCCAGTTGCAGCAAAAGCTTTAGATCCTTCATTGGAACGTGATCGTGGGGCATTCAATACAACAGCTGAAGTGGATCTTACATTATACAAAGACTGGCGGGTGTGGAGAATGTTGCCCAGATAAGTTGGAGCTTGGTTAGAGAGTGATTTATATGTGAGTACTGCGTTCTTATATTCAATCCGTTGCAAAAAACTGACATAACATCCTACCTCAGTACAACTTAAGGCAGAGGAAAATAAACAGCACAAGCAGAGATCTACATTCGACACTGGGTGACTAGGGTAAGGCAAGGCGACACTGGGTGACTAGGGTAAGGCAAGGCAAGGCAAGGCAAGGCATGGTAAGGCAAGATTGTCAAACACTTTATCAAAGTGCCTTAACACACTACAGACTTCAAGTCTCGAGCACAAACAAACTTCCAAGACCAAAACCTGAATTGCTGGAACATTTGGAGTGGATCAGTGGCTCAACTGTACTCAACTTTTTATATATATGTTAAATCGATCACCCACCTGTTCTAATTCTTTGACTTTGCGTTTGCGTTCCAGCACTTTATCCGCCTCACTGTCGAGCCATTTCTTCTGCTCTTCAAACTTGACTTGTTCATCATTGTGTGGGTTACCGTGGCGGAGTTTACGCTGTGCAACGACCACCTACAAATACAGTCAGGTAGACAATGGAGATTCAATGCGCCTTATTTTTGACCGCGCGAGGGCGCTATAAATAGTATTTTTATCACTTCCGGGGGTATACGCGATTCGCCCTGCACAAATCAATAGGCGTTCTGTCACTTTTGTTGCGCCGTAGTTTCAATTTGCTTTAGAGGTGGAATATAACGGCTCCTTCAAAAGTCTTATTGTCCGTGATGGATTAGATGTCTGTGGTGGTAATGTGTTCCAGTCTTTAATAACTGTTTTGGGTATGAATGAATATAACCCCGGAAGTGATTGAGAGCGCCCTCACGCGGTAAAAATATGGCCCATTCTATTCAATTTACTGATTCATTTTGTGAAAACATATGAAATGTGTTATAAATCCCATTAAACAGCATTCAAACAATTTCCATAAAAAAGTACGTCATAATGACAATTATTTCCACGAGAGTAAAAGAGAGTCATAAAAACAGGAAGAGTCAATACAGTAAAAATAGTTATTTGATAAAACTGCTGTTAAAACTGTGGATAGCCTTAGTAAAAATGTACAGGAGACCTGAAAAGTCAAATGACGTCTAGTTTATTTGTACAATAGCGTGAATGGAAGAGGCAATTTTCTACAATGTTAATTCATCTACTTCCTCTGTTATTTTGTCTCATAGTGTAAATAGAAGCTGCATGTTCAGACACACATGTAATCACCAACCTCCTCTGTTATTTGTCTACTGGGGCATGTTCAGACACATGTGTATCACTTACCTCCTCTGTTTTTCTCTTGAGGATTTTCTGCTGTTGTTCCATGCGGATCTCCAGCTCTCGAATCCTCTGCTGATCCTTCTGCCATTCTTTCTAAAAAGAAAGAAAAAAAAAAAAAAAAAAAAAAAATCAAAATTTTAGGAGATCAGAAAAGAATGTTGAAAGATTCTTCACTATCTTTAGAATTACAAATCAGCTTTTGTAAATCTCAACCAGTGACCCGTCATCCATGGACTCACTCCCATTTATTGGGGTAGTCGTGGCCGAGCGGATAAGAGCACCGAATTCAAGCTCTGGTGCCTCTGTTCAGCGGAGTTTGGGTTCCAATCCCGGTCGGGACACTTGTGTCCCTGAGCAAGGTACTTCACTATAATTGCTTCTCTCCACCAAGGGGTAAATGGGTACCTGTAAGGGAGTTGGTTCTTAAGATTGATTAGCCTTGATTGCGCTACATATTTGGCGCCACAGCCTGTATACTCCCCAGGGAGCTGAGATGGTTTAAGGAATTATTTAAGGACCAGTGACCAGGGGTCATAATGTTGAAGCGCCATGAGCGTCACTGCGTGAAGGACCTGAGCGCTATATATGAAGCCACTATTATTATTTCTTGTAAAAGACACTCTCAAATTGATACATGTATGAAACAGGCAGGCTGATTGAGAAAAAAGAAAAGAATAATGTGTTAAAAATCATTTTAATCAAATGGAGAATCTTAGATTGTCCTACCTCAAGCTTGAGTTTCCGATCTGCTTCATCTTTAAGACGTTGTTGAAGAAGTTCCTGATGTTGCTTCATTCGACCCACAGCAAGCTCCAAGTCACTGACTTTCTTGTTGCTCTGTCCTTGTACTTTTAGCACTTTCTCAGTTTCCTGAAAGTTAGTCAAGAAGCTTGTGTGAATTATTGGGTAGATACACTTCCTAACCAGTTAATGCTAGTAGAAGTGTATATTTAAAGGAACAGTACAGAATTCATAGGGAAAAAATCTGACATTTACATCAAACTTACACGGTCTTATGATGATGATAGTAGAAAACATCACTTAAAATATTTTCCTCTGAAATGTGTTATTTAATGAGAAATAAATTTAACTAATCTCCTTTTGAAGTTTATTACTCAATTAGCGTTTAATTAGTTTACGCTCACAAAATATACAAAATGTGTAACAGGTTTTTCACTATTCTCTCGCGACCCAGATGGCTGATCGATCTCAAACTTCTACAGGTTTGTCAGTTTATGTTTATGGTAGATTACATAAAGTAATTCCAGCGACTGTTTTGGTAGCAAAAACCATTTCTGTAATGTTGTTTTAAGTGTAAGCATATTTCACAGGTAAGATAGAAAAATTATGCGTACAGCTTTTGCATGTACTTGTGTGATAATGGTTAGCAGGACTATGAAATGGAAACTCGTACAATAAGCACTCAGCTGTTAAAGACAGTGGACACTATTGGTAATTGTCAGAGACTAGCCTTCACAGCTGGTGTATCTCAACATATGCATAAAATAACAAACCTGTGAAAATTTGAGCTAAATCGGTCATCGAACTTGTGAGATAATAATGAAAGAAAAAAACACCCTTATCACAAAGTTGTGTGCGTTTAGATGGTTGATTTCGAGACCTCAAGTTCTAAACCTGAGGTCTCAAAATCAAATTCGTGGAAAATTACTTCTTTCGAAAACTATGGCACTTCAGAGGGAGCCGTTTCTCACATTGTTTTATACCATCAACCTCTCCCATTACTCGTCACCAAGAAAGGTTTTATGCTAATAAATATTTTGAGTAATTACCAATAGTGTCCACTGCCTTCGGGCCATGGATACCAGTCACAGATTGTGCATGTGACACAGTATTTTTGGCTGGTAACTGAAATTTGGTAAGCATATTTTTATTTATGCTTAGCGAGTCTATATTTACCTTTTGTTTTTGTTGCAGTTCCTTCATTCTATTCTTAGCTTTGTCCATCTTGCGACGATACTCTTCCCCAAGTTTCTCCTTGTCATGGGTTTCCTGATGCTCCTTGGCTCCGAGGCGCTGTAATGCATCCTGGGCATCGTGAAGCTCCGTCTTAGCAGAGTGAGCTTCCTTTAAAAAAAAAAAAACACACAAATGGAAAGTGCATCCTTTTCAGTGGGTGGGTGTGTTTACATTGTTTGGGTCATTTAAAGGGTCTATGTAACTTTTGTAGAACAAAAAACACAATGTCCACAGATTTACACTAAACTTACACAGTTTGAAGATAATGATAGTAGAAAGCTTCCCTGAAAATATTACGTGCTGAGGTGCTGTAGTTTGTGGGAAATGAGTAAAACAATGTCATGAAAATAATTTTCGTCTCATGAGACAAACATATTTTCATGACATTTTTTACTCATTTCTCAAAATGAGTAAAACAATGTCATGAAAATAATTTTCGTCTCATGAGACAAACATTATTTTAATCATTTACAAACATATTTTCATGAATTTTTTACTCATTTCTCAAAAACTACAGCACCTCAGTAAGTACTATTTGAAGGGAAGCTTTCCACTATCTTTATCTTCAAACCCTGTAAGTTTAATGTAAATCTATGGACATTTTGAAAAAGTACCCAACTCCTTTTACTTGGATGAGCAGTCAGCAACACTAATGCTTTGTACATGATTCAATAAGTGCACTGGTTGGAAAGTAATTACATGGAGATAACAGGTGTGAGTTGCCAAAGGAAAAGGATGTCTTATTTTGGCTTCTTTCTTTAATGGAGCTTTCCTGTAATGGTGGGTTTCATTAACAAGTACACGTTGGTATCAACTTTGTGACTAGTCTCCTGACGATGACTACAGCAAGCTTTTTTCTATTCAGAAATGTCTGCTCTGCTGACCCTGACACTGTATTGTAGAGGGACTTGGACATTATATCTAACTGGGCCGACCAAAATTCCCTTCACCTTAAATCCAACTAAGTGCAGAGCAATTGGTTTTACTTGGAAACGGTGTCTCAAGCCTGCCTACCAACACTCCGGAACTTTGTTAGAGTGTGTGGACTCTATCAAACTGCTTGGAAGCAATTTTCAGAGCAACCTGTCCTGGGATCGGCAAGTTGAAGAAACTGTCAACAGATGTAGTCGTATGATTGGCCTAATTCGACTTGTAACTAGTGACTGCTCGCGAGATGTAGCGCTGTATTTATACAAAACTTTGGTAGTCCAACTACTGGATTACTGCTCCGCGGCCTGGTGGGTGTACCTCACCAAGCATGTCAATAAGCTCGAATCTGTCCAACGCAGGGCTACAAGGATGATTTTAAGACAAAGGTACCAGGAGCAACCCTATGAAGATCGCCTTCCATGTCATTCTTTTCTAAACTTCTTGTCAGCCCTAACATGTATTTTATGTCAAATGTACTTGATTTTCAGAACTGAGAAGTCTCCCGAACCTCCGATTATCTACTCCATAGAATAAAGCAAACAGTTCTGTAACAACAAACTCTACCTGGCAAGTAGAAACACACATGGTGTTTCCGCAAACCAAATATACAACATTATAACAGCAATGAAATTCCACATGAAAAACAACATAGGTGAAACAAAACTTCTGGCTGTTTGTTATTCAAATTATTACGCAAATTATTATGCAAATAACGGCACATACTGTTTCCAGTTGCTGGATCCTCTCAGAAAATTTCTTATTTGCAGTTTCTGCCTCTCGTCCAGTCTTGACCAACTCTCGGATGAGCTCCTCTTTCAACCTATACAAAGAAAAACCAATCAGTGAATTCTTACTCCACATTACACAGCTTATTGAAGGAACACGTTGCCTTGGATCCGGGCCGAGTTGGTCTTTGAAAAGCGTTTGCGACCGTTTGTTATACAATGCATATGGGTGGTAAGATGTCGTAAAAGTAGAATACAACTCGCACAGTAAGGGGAGAGGGGTTTTTCGCCAGCGGTAAGCAGGGCAATTAAATTAGCCCCAGCTTGAACGAAAATGACAACCGGTGATCTTTACTGAAACTCATTAAAGACACTGGACACTAATGGTACCAGTCTTCTCACTTGGGGTATCTCATTATATGCATAAAAAACAAACCTGTGAAAATTTAAGCTCAATTGGTCGTCGAAGTTGTGAGATAAAAATGAAAAAACACCCCTGTCACACGAAGTTGTGTGCTTTCATATGCTCGACTTCGAGACCTCAAAATGTAGTCTGAGATTTTGAAATCAAATTCGTGAAAAATTACTTCCTTTTCAAAAACTACGTAACTTCAGAGGAAGCTGTTTCTCACAATGTTTTAAACTATCAACAGCTCTCCATTGCTTGTAACCAAGTAGCTTTTGAAGCTAACAATTATTTTTAGTAATAACCAAAAAAGTCCACTGCCTTTAATAACCAAAGTAACTCAATGTAAATACGACCACTGAAAAAACACCCCTTTCAGAGTTTTTATGGCTTAATTCAGAAACTCCTGACTGAACCTTTCCAGTAATGATCCCAAACCAGTAAGTAATGACCCAAGTTTGTCACATAACGGGACTCAGGTTTTGGCCATAGAAGAGGGACACGCTAAAGGCCGGGTTATCATAAAAAACTGGGGATCATAAAAAACCACAGTATATATGCCTAATAGCGATGACTATGAACTGTGTATTTTAGGATCGCGCGTCAAGATTTCCATCGCGCGAAGAACGACTATAAACCGGCCTTAAGGTAAACTCACCTAATATTGAGCGCCAAGTCTCTCATCTTCTCCTGTGCTTCGTGGACTCTCAGTTTGGACTCTCGGACCTTCTGATGATAGTCCATTGTGCTCGCGCTCAGGTCAGTCATCTCAGCAGATCCAACGTGCGGAAGGTTCTTTACGTTGGTCACAGCGGTTTCTTTGGTCAAAGTCCCTCCGAAATCTATTTGAAAGAGTAACAAAAACAACAGCAACCAAACAGAGATTGAGCATGGGTGAGGCTGGATTATAGACCATGTTGTTTACAAAGAAGTGGCCAGGGCTAGAAACTAACAATGGACCACTGACCCGCGGCTATTACTTTTAGTAACATCATGACCAGAGAAGCCCAGTGTTTTTGTGTTTTTCAATAGACCGATCTATTAAGCTCCGCCCATTGTGTATTGACCAATCACAACGCAACGAAGGTCCGACACTAAGGTCCGACATGCGTGCGCGTATGCTTGGCGCGTGCAGCAGAGTTGTGCAGAAAGGCATTGGAGAGCCCCACGTGTTCTTGGTCACACATGCGTCGTGGGCAGAGCCTACTGGACCGGTCTAACAGTTGCATCTTTGTGAAAAATGTTGACAATGAATCTGATTTGTCTTTCAGTTCTTTGTATTATCGAAGTACAAGTAGCATGACAAATGAGACGGATCTTCTCCTAATGCTTATTTGACTTATTTTTAAAGGCAGTGGACACTATTAGTAATTACTCAAAATAATTATTAGCGTAAAACCTTATTTGGTAACAAGTAATTGGGAGAGGTTGATAGTATAAAACATTGTTAGAAACTGCTCCCTCTGAAGTGACGTAGTTTTCGAGAAAGAAGTAATTTTCCACAAATTTGATTTCGAGACCTCAAGTTTAGAATTTGAGGTCTCGAAATCAAGCATCTGAAAGCACACAACTTCGTGTTACAATGTTGTTTTTTTCTTTCATTATTATCTCGCAACTTCGATGACCAATTATGCTCAGATTTTCACAGGTTTGTTATTTTATGCATATGTTGAGATACATGTACACCAAGTGAGAAGAATGGTCTTTGACAATTGCCAATAGTGTCCAGGGGTGGATTTCACAAAGAGTTAGGACTAGTCTTATCTCGAGTTAGGACCAGTTACTCGTCCTAACTTAGGACTATCCATGCAATTTGTATATCTCCTAGGACTAGTCCTAAGTTAGGACTAGTCCTAACTCTTTGTGAAATCGACCCCGGGGGTGGATTTCACAAAGGTAGTCCTAACTTAGGACTAGTCCTAGGCAATGCTAAGAGATAGGACCAGTCCTAAGTTAGGATGAGTTACTGGTACTATCTTAGGACTGGTCCTATCTCTTAACATTGACTAGGACTAGTCCTAAATTAGGACTACCTTTGTGAAATCCACCCCAGTGTCTTTAATCTGGTCTTGTAAAACAAGTTATAGTCGTGTAAAAAAGTTCAACTTGTCACTCAAGTACAGCAGTCTTGTGGATTTAACCCACGAATTCGAGCCCTGAACCCAATTTGATAGCGCTGCTAAGCACACAAATTCGCTTAGTATGAAATTTCTCCCTTGATAGAAACAGGAACGCCAACCATATTTCCATGTGATTTTCAGGACAAGCAAACAACAGCTGATAACCAGTAAGAAAGCAACATGCGACAAATGGAAGTTTGGCTGGTAATCCTGTTTTGAATCAAGGAAGAAATTTCATGCTAAGCAAATTTTTGTGCTTAGCAGCGCTATGAAATTGGGCCCTGGTGACCTTAAACATTCCACGACCTTTCTGGCAGGCAAGATATACGACACTGGGCATTATGAATAGTTTTGCATTCTTTGTCATAATTTCACCATAAATTCAAGAGCTATAAAAGCAACAGCTTTAAAAAGGCTTGACATGTGCCCCCTTTCGTCCGATCAAAGTTGATAAACGTCAATAAGTGCAATCTCCAAAAAGCCTAGGTAAGTACAAACCATTGTGTGTTGTGTTAATGTCAATAGACTGATCCGACGCGCACCGGGCGCTATTGTTTAGAACCGAGCGCCATTGCTGGGGTGTACATGTGCCTAGTTTTATGCACAAAGACATGAGGAAATCATGTTCCGGTTCACTCTTTATGGAAGTCAAATGTTTTCCTCAACGAATTACACAACTTCGTTAATGGGACATCATGATCAGGCTGATGATATACCAATGTAGATCACTGACCACAAATATTTGCAATAAAATATAAACCGCATCATCTTGAAAAAGGTGCTTGTCTTAGGCGAGTTAGGGGTCAAAGACGCGGAAACTGCATAAAAGTCGCTAAAATGCATTACATCTGCAAGGTATTTTGTCAGAATTTCAGTATTTTACTTTCTGCTTAATTAAAAACAATTATCAAGAATGTAGTACATTGTACATTGTTATATCAAGCAGCCATATCAAGAAAATTTCATAGATTGTCGAGAAAGACATTCAATTCCCATAAAAAGTGAAAATGAAAACGATTTCTCGTGTATTTGTGCACAAAACTAGGCACAAAGACTACCCAGTAATGGCGCGCAGCGCATGGCGGCGCCCAGCAGTTGCACGCCTGGATCGATCTTCAGGCCAACGACTATTTTTTGCATTTATACAATACATTTTATTCTAACTCATCGTAAAAATGTAATGGGGGCACTCCTGTAATCGCCGCCATCACATGTTCTCTTGCAATTGCTGCTGTTCTCAGCTTTCCTATGCTTTTACCTCTCCACTTTTTGACATTGTCTATCCAATGCAGCTTAAGGCGACGTCTGCCTCGAATTGCACCTGTAGGCAGACCATCCGTCCAGACCTACCCATAAAATTGGGGAGGTAGTGCTTTCTGCTTTACCGGCTAGGCTTCGAATTGAAGATACCCAAGCCTACAAAAATGTACATTCGTATGGACTGTGAAAGGGGTAACCCTGTTTCAGCCCTAGGAGTAGGTGGCAATGGCCTCTGGAAAAAAAAGAAAATGTAGCCCACACCTTGAAGTGGCCTTCAGGCCTTGTGTGTCAGGCGACTTGCATGAAAAATAAAAAATAAAAGTCTGTAACTGCATCGGGTAGGCCTCCCTGTCTCATCACATGAGCGCACCACTTTGCCTCCCACTTTGTCTAACTGGTTGGTAAGCCAATTGGAACAATTCTATTTTCTTTAAAATTACACACAACTTACTCTTGTTACTGGAAGTCCGTTTGGTCTTGCCCTGTAGCTTGGAATCAGAGTTCCTTCTTGACTGGTTAGATCGACTCCATGTCTTTCCCAAAGCGCTGCAAGGAAAACAAAAACAGGTTAATACTCATACCTTGCAAGAAATACTGTACATGTACATGTATGTTTCATCGCGAAGAGCCCCAACGCTAAATATAAAGCCACTATTATTATTATTAGAAGTTTTGCAACAAAAAATCTTGGAACGGTTTTGAGAAGGTGCCTTCTAACAAACATTATCGATTTATCAATATATTGAAAAATTGATTATGTTTCGCTACACGTATATAACAGACCCTGACATATCGATACTATGTATTACATTTGTTGTACAACGCACCCTGACTGCATCATTTCATCATATTGATATATCGATTATTATATCAATACTATTATTGACATGTGTTATCGTACAACGTACCCTGACTGGTTGTCATCATTGCCATCATTGCTGCTATCACTCATCTCCCATTGCATCACTTCATCATATTGATATATCGATATACATGTTTCGATACTATTATTGACATGTGTTATCATACAACGTACCCTGACTGGTTGTCATCATTGCCATCATTGCTGCTATCACTCATCTCCCATTGCATCACTTCATCATATTGATATATCGATATACATGTTTCGATACTATTATTGACATGTGTTATCATACAACGTACCCTGACTGGTTGTCATCATTGCCATCATTGCTGCTATCACTCATCTCCCATTGCATTACCTCATCTTGTTCTTCAAGTCGCTTCAAGATGAGATGGCTGCGTGCTTTGAATCCCTGCACAATACGCTCCATTGAAAACTGCAACAAACAATTTACAACAGTTAATACACAATTTTGACGATGACCAGAGCAGGCTAGTCGTGTTCGAGAGAAGCAGGCATGCAAGGGTGCATTCAGCAGCCAGCCACATCAACCCATTATGACCACGGAGCACAGCCAAGATTGAAAGAGTTTGATTTTTCCCCCCGAGGGAGGAAAACCGGATAGTCTGGAAAACCCTTGTGGCACAGCAGAGAATCAACGCACAACTCAACTCCCATATAGCCCCGGCCGGGAATCGTACTGGAGTCACCTGTTGAGAGGCGAGCGCTTTACGCACAAGCCAACCATGCCAGAGTAAGGGTCAACGTTGAAATTCTTCAACTTATCAAATTATTATTAAAACTAATGTACTAATGGATCATGCTCTCATGCAGGGTATTGAATAAATACATATTTTGCATGAGGGTAAATGAACTATTACATTATTACCATCTGAATGGTATTTACATGCTTAAATGAACATAAAAGAAAAATTGATCAATCATGGACATGATGGAAGAATATGACGCATGTATGATGCAACGAGCTTATGTCAGACAAATCTAAAATTGCCACAAAACCACATGTCTTGTAGTTCAAATTATTACTGGGTCATAAGTAACCCTGCAAGCTTAATGGTCAAATAAACTGCAAGGTACATGTACATGTAGCTGTTGCGCAAAGCAAAAAGAGGGAAACACAGTTTGCACTTATAAAAAAACAGTCAACATTTAATTAAAGTTTTTGTCTCTTTTGAGAGTATGCAGATGTCGCTAGTTCATCTCGGGAGGCTGGCAGCAAACCCGACTACATAGATAAACTTGAGCAAAAGAGGCATAACGGTGAAGTATTCACACAGCTGAACAAGTTAAACACTATGCTATCACACAAGCGCGAGTGGAATACAGAAAAATATAGCGCTTCTGCTTCCAATATCCAACGAGGCTGTATCTTCCAGTCTCACTAAACAAGCTTAAAATTTCAGAACGTTATTTCACGACGAACAGTTTAGAATGTTATTTGTGCACTGTCCGAATATGGAGCGTGACGCATTGACATTCACAATATGCACTGTGTAATAAAAACAGAGGAAGTAGTATATAGGTTTTTATACCACCATCCAGTTCGAGCATCTGATTGGTGGATTAGCGCGTACTGGAAGATAAATGTTCTTGTTTGTTTGTGTTTGTGTGAGGAAAACATTTGATTTAATAACTTAGTCATCGACTAGTTGGAAAAAAGGGTTTAAAAGACATAACATTTTTTATTATTATTATTATTTTTTTTTCCAAGTACCACAACTTAAAAAGAAAAAGTGTTCCTGGCCATACAAAATTGTCCGCCATAATGTCCGCCATGAGTCTGTCTGTCTAAAAGTAAATTTGCATACAAAAAATGTCATCCAATGTGAAATGAAGTGGTTAATACAGGGTATTAGAGAGGTTTCTCAAGTCACCGGATACACAACGAGATACCGACACGTCGACACTTTGTGTGTTCACGTTGTGTGTTCACGTTGTGTGTTCACGTTGTGTGTTCACGTTGTGTGTTCACGTTGTGTGTTCACGTTGTGTGTTCACGTTGTGTGTTCACGTTGTGTGTTCACGTTGTGTGTTCACGTTGTGTGTTCACGTGACACATATCCACGACTATCGTACTTCGCTTACACATAAGCTAGGGATACGGAAGCTCATACGCGTCGTAGAAAAACGGATACTGTTTGCAGCCTTTTAGCTGTCATTTTTTGTCCCAGATCAAAAAAACTTTCCCACGGAATTGCTTTCACTAGTATCGAATTTGATATAGATAGAAATATGTCAGTCATCTGCAAGCAAAACAATGAGAAAATGCAGTGTTTAAAACACGGGGTCTCTATAGGTCATGCTTGTCGGGAAAAACATTCATGGTGAATGAGAGTGCCCTCAAGCATGTCAAGTGACACAAACCTATTGCGAAACAAAATCCAACACGTGGCTGACGTGAGCGGATACAGTTTATCCGTATCTGTATCTGTATCCGCACGCTTGCGAAACCTCTCTTATGCTAAGGGTTAAAGGAACACGTTGCCTTGGATCGGACGAGTTGGTCTATAAAAAGTGTGTGTAATCGTTTTTTATGAAATGCATAATGGTTAGAAAGATATTTTAAAAGTAGAATACAATCACCCACACAAGTATCACTCGAAATTGCGTGGTTTTCCTTTTACCTCGTCGACTAACATCTGGCGGCCATTTATGGGAGTCAAATTTTTGACTCCCACAAATGGCCGGCCGTGTTAGTTCGCGCAGTAAAAGGAAAACCACGCAATTTCGAGGCAAACTTGTGTGGATCATTGTATTCTACTTTTAAAACATCTTTCCAACCTTATGCATTTAAAAAAAAAAACAGTTACCAACACTTTTTATAGACCAACTCGTCCGATCCAAGTGGAGAATTCAAGCTCTGTCCCACTGTAGAACAATCTACCCAAGCATGCAGTAAGTTTTATGGAGTAGATTGAAATCCACATTTTCCCAGCCCTCGATGGATTTCATGCATTGATTGCAACACCCAGCAATGGCACATTCCAAACCCGGCATATTCCAAACCCGGCACATACCAAGGTGTTTAGGAACCGATCACAGGCCTGGACGGTGTACGTTGATACCTGATCGGAGAAAGACGCACTGGAAGAGAATAAGGAAGTCTGCACACTTCCAAACTGACAGAGAAATAGACGACCACATTTGAAAAAACAAAAATGGAAAGTTTAGACGAGTCAGTCAGATGAGACAAGGGACAAACACTTTGAGGGCAGACAATCTAACATTACCAGATGAAAATCCCAGACTGACTTGTAAATAATTTTTGGGCAAAGGCCCGGTCACGCAGGCCCCAATAACAAGAACGAAAATGAGAACGATAAAAATGCACGCCCCTCGATTGGTTCAGTGAGCGTGGGCGCATTCCGGGTGGAGCAATTCAACCAGTAGAACGTTTTCTCTTTGTGTCGTTATCATTTTCATTATCGCTGCAGTGTGACTTGGCCTCACATTGGATTTGAACCTTTGATCTCTGGGCCCAATTTCATAGAGCTGCTTAGTACAAAACTGTGCTTAGCATGATATTTTTTCAAATTTCTATTTGTTGCATATTGCTTGTTACTGGTATTCAGCTGTTGTTTGCTTATCCTGAAAATGACATGGAAATTTGGTTGGTAATCCTGTTTTTTATATCCAAGGAAGAAATTTCATGCTAAGGAAATTTTGGTGCTTAGCAGCTCTATGAAATTGGGCCCTGATCAGAGAAGAGAATAAGGAATTCTGCACACTTCAAAACTGACAGAGAAATAGACGACCACATTTGAAAAACAAAAATGGAAAGTTTAGACGAGTCAGTCAGATGAGGAAAGGGTCAAACATTAACAAATAAAAATCCTAGACTGACTTTTAATTTTGGGGGAATATCTTTGCTTAGCGGGAAATTTTTTTCTTGATAAAAAGTGATGTCAGAGGACAGACGACAGAAAACACAAATTCAGAATCAGGTGAAGAAAGGAGAAGAGTTTTGGGCATGTTAATCTTTGTTCCAAATCAGACTTCAGGAATTTCTTGGATCTGCTTACCACAGATTTCTGCGCTTACGATCACGATTCCCTGCTTACACGCAAGCACCGAATTTCTGTGCTAGCCTCGAAAGTATGCACGGGCAGAAGCCAAAATTCGCTGCTTACACATGAAAATACGCACATTATCCCTGCTTTCGTAAGTGTCGATTCCTTGCTTATGGTAAGCAAAGCCATGTAGAATGGGCCCTGATCAGGGCCCAATTTCATGGCTCTGCTTATTGCCGAATTCTGCGCTTACGATAGCGATTCCCCGCTTACATGCAAGCGCCGAATTTCTGCTCACCTGGTAAGCGTAGAATGCCTAGTAACAGGAAGTACGCACGCGCAGAAGCCCAAATTCGCCGCTAACCCGTGAAATACGCTTGCCGTAAGCACAGAATTCCCTGCTTCCGTAAGCGCCGATTCTGTGCTTACGGTATTAAAGCAGAGCCATGAAATTGGGCCCTGATCTACATAAATGGTCAAGATCAAACAATTTAGAAACATTTTGACCTACCAAGGGTGGACTGGTATGTAACTTTCTGGACTGTGGTCTTCCTCCAGGCTTGGCATCTACATCAGCAGCTGATTTAGCTCTAGTCAGACCAGATAGATGAGCAGGTACCGACATGGGTCTCTTAATACCTCTAGCTGAAGGCAGCTCAAGGCTGTGGGATTCTGAACGATAATCAACCTGAAATGAGTAGGATTTGAAACTGATTTAGGTCTAGTCAGACCAGATAGATGAGCAGGTACCGACATGGGTCTCTTAATACCTCTAGCTGAAGGTAGCTCAACGCTGTGTGATTCTGAACGATAATCAAACCTGAAATTAGATCAAACCTCTGATAAATTCAATTTCTGATGCTAAGTCACTGGAGTGGGGGTTCGAATCCTGGTCTTGAACCTTGTTTCCTTGAGCAAGATACTTATCTATGATTGCTTCTCTTCACCCAGGGGTATGAATGGGTACCTGTGAGGGTAGAGGTTGATGATGTGTTTGAAAAAGCCTTTGGAGTGCCTTGGCAGCTCGGGGCCGTCTACTCCCCAGGGAGCTGAGAAAGATCAGGGGGATGTTACTGGCCCAATGACCAGGGCACTAATGTAAAGGGCATTGATATGTTTATTGTGAAATGCGCTGTATAAGAATTTGTTATCATTATTATTATTAAATGTGAGTTGCTATTATGAGTTGAAACCTGTTACTTACTGAAAGGCTTATTTCCCACTAAATTCATCATTGCCACCCCTCCCCTAAATTCATAACATGCCAACAAGTAGCCCATATCACTTTTAAAGGCAGTGGACACTATTGGTAATTGACAAAGACCAGTCTTCTCACCTGGTGTATCTCATTGTGTGCATAAAATAACAAACCTGTGAAATGTTGAGCTCAATCGGTCATCGAAGTTGCGAGATAATAATGAAAGAAAAAACACACTTGTCACACGAAGTCGTGTGCATTTAGATGGTTGATTTCAAGACCTTAAATTCTAATCTAAACTTGAGGTCTCGAAATCAAATTCGTGGAAAATTACTTCATTCTCGAAAACTATGTCACTTCAGAGGGAGCCGTTTCTCACCATGTTTTGTACTATCAACCTCTCCCCATTACTGGTTAACAAGTGAAGTTTTGTGCTAATAATTATTTTGAGTAATTACCAATAGTGTGCACTGCCTTTAAGGTTCACTCCCATTTCTTGCAAAACATATCACACACATTCCTATGCAATGACTTCAAGGTTCTCCCATACACTGGTTGAGAGGTAAAGATCACCGGACTCTGGTGTTTCTGATCAGGAGAGTGTGGGTTCGAGTCCCAGTCGTGACACATGTGTCATCAGCAAGACACTTTACCATTATTGATTCGTCCTTCGGTTGGGACGTACACCCGATGGTCCGGTGCGTTGTGTAATGCACATAAAATAATGAACTTATACCTTATTTTGTTCTTGTAGTTCATGTATGAGAGTTTGCTGTTCTATCAGATCTTGTTCCTGTTGATGAAGACGTGACATGGCGTCTTCAAGTTCACTCACAGTCTCTTCGTGTTCTGCCTCCTGTTTAAAATAATAATAATAATAATAATAATAATAATAATAAGACTTGTAACATGTGTAATGCGCACATATCCACCCTTCTGGGTGTTCAAGGCGCAGTAAAAAAAATAATAAAATACACCAAAAAAAAAACACAAAGAAAAACAGACACAACAATATTAATCCTTGAAAACCTGTGACATAAGATAAGTTTTGAGAAGAGATTTGAATTTTGTGGTACAAAGACAAGAAAGATCTGTGGTTAAGTGGTAGAGAGTTCCAGATGCGTGGCGCAGCTGAAGAAAAAGACCTGTCTCCCCACTTTATGCCTTGTAACTGCACAGTCAGGGAGTGAGTTTTAAATTATAATTAGAAATCTCACCAGCTTTTTTATTCTGCCCAGTAGGTCGTTATTCTCCTTGTTTTTAGTGCTGAAGATTTCTTCATCGCTGGCAAGATCCGCAAGGGCCTGTCAGGAAAGAGAATCAAGCAAGTGTCAGAGAGAATTAAGTTTTGGTTATAATTTGAGTCCATCTACACAGTATAGACCGTAGTGAATAACCCCTTTTTGCTTTGAAAAGTCGCCATCTTGTAAGGCAAACCGTATGCACGTCCAAACGCGTACATCATCCAACCACGCAGCACGCAACATTCCCGGTTTGATTTCTATGGCACATGCACGCACACACACACGCACAGACGGCATCTTGTAGGTCAGATATTTGAGCCGCGTGACGTGTGAGTTGCTAGAGCAAAATGATGTTGTTGTCTTGACTAACCTTCTTCAACTGCTTCTCTAGCTGTGTGATCCTTGCTCTCTCATGACCTTTAGCGGTCTCGTCTGTTGTTGTACTAGCCCCCCGAGCTTCCTCAGCTAGATCCATCCAATCACGGATGGCCGTGAGTTCATCATCGCTGAGGTGATCGCTGTCTTGAAGGCTAGTCAGTAGCTTCATTGCTTCTTCTGTGCATGCTTGATAGTGGGCTGAGCTTGTCTTGTATCTAAAAAGGAAAGGAAATGATTTAGTTTTGATCCATCATTTAAAGGAACACGTTGCCTTGGATCGGTCGAGTTGGTCTTTGAAAAGCGTTTGAAACCGTTTGTTATGAAATGCATATGGTTAAATAGATACGTTGTAATGTAAAAGTAGAATTTAACGATCTACACAAACATGCCTCGAAATTGTGCAGTTTTCCTTTGAGAACAAACACGGTCGCCATTTTGTCAAAATTTTGACTTCATAAAACGGACGACCAATTTTGAGGGATGTTTGTGTGAATCATTATATTCTACTTTTACATTATCTATCTAACCATGCATTTGATAATAAACGATTTCAAACACTTTTCAACGACCAACTCGCCCGATCCAAGGCAATGTGCCACTAACAATGGGAGACTTTTAGACGGTTCTTTTTCACAACAGTGCGCGTGCTCAGCCCTACGTGCACAATTCTGAGCATGCCGGTGCACGCTCAGAGCCAGCTGCCGCCAGCGTCTCAAAAGTCTCATCGTACTTTGGTCATTCAACTTAATGGATGAGCAGTTAATCGGCATGGCAGAGATGCCAACATTGATTTTTAAAAAAGAGTAGCATCTCCCAAATGTTTAGGGCGAGCGCAGCTTGGGCTCCCTATACCGATCTTTCTATTACTCTCTACAATGCTAATTAGCTCATTTTCAGGCATTGTTGTGAAATAACAATTACCTGTATGCATCAACAGAACAGCTACAAATGTTTATAGTGGCCAGTGAAAAAAAAATTGAAAAAACCCTGATTTCCCTCATCTTCTGACTATGTTTCAAAAATAAATGTGTCATAAAAAAGGTGGCCTTACTTAAATGTAACATAAAAAAGGGTGGTCTTCCTTAAATGTTTTTGTTTTAATGATCAGAAACGCCACAACAAGCTATTGGGAGAGAGAGAAAAAAAAAATAAAAAATAAAAAAACGTGTCCGGATTTTGGGCAAAAAATACGTGTCCGTATTTTGGGCATTGTCTGGACATCGACGCTACAATTACTGGTAGGAAAACATGGAAACTGTCTAGCTTAGACCTCACAGGCCACTCAGTTGAAGGTATTTTTGTTCAGATGGTCTCCTTTTTTTGTCGCCATTATTTCGTCCTTTTTTTGCCAAGCTTCGATGAAGTACATGTACAGCCAGCGTGGGCACAATAATATTGGATACATAAGGAATGAGGTTACTGTGACACGTTAGCTCACACACAACCTCATTCCCCACGCACGTGTGCACTATTCCCCATCGTGTAATAGAGATCAATGGGTACGATCTTGCAGAAATGCACTAGCGTAAAAAATGCACACTCAGCCGGCCAGCCAGCGGGGGAGGGCACGCAACAATCATTATGTCGAGTACATTGTTCGAGTGAATTCGCCGCTATTATTCAACACTGCGTTCTAAAATTAAAAGTGTTTATTTCTTTTCTGTTACAATTGTTTTGATATTTTTCTTAATTTTTATTTCCACTTAATAGTTCATTAGTTGTTTGCATGTATTGTACGATGTAATAAAATTATATTGGGCGGCTTGTTTAGCGTGTTTTATTGAGTATTATCGTAGCGTCGTAGTCACGGCTCGAAATCGTATTTGCTACGCCCAAATCGTGTATGTTGGTATCTCTGGCATGGGGTGCGGTCAGCAGCAAAACCGGTTTGTGCATGATCCACATAAATGTTTCAAAAAGGAATTACAGAGAGATGCCAGAGGAAAAGGATTTTTTATTCGTTAGCTTTAATAAAGGGAATTGTGTGGTGAAGAGGTTTTCAACTAGTGGTTTAAACCCGCGCCGAGGCCTGGACTTGACAATTTTACAGAGACGAAGTCAAGGCCCTGCTTGTGGAACGAGTGCCCTGCTTGTGGAACGGGTCACTTGGGGCTGGCTTGAGGTGCATGACGTCACCATGAGGGGATGAGTGATCGTTCGATCAGCTCTTGTCAGGGGCTCACTCGAATGAGCACCGCGGGGTCGACACAGGGCAGCTAATCGAACACACCCATCACCAAGATTAAACATAATGGTAGGTGTGCATCAGTAAAAAATGTTTCAAATTTTTAAATACCTTATCATACTGCTTTCAAGGGCTTTCACTCGCTGGGAGTCTGCACCTCTCTGCTGGGAGAAAAAGAACAGTTCAGTATAAACATGAAAGATACAAGTAAGAAAACAAAGATAAATCTATATAATGTTACATTTTGGTCTTACTGTCTTAAAGGCAGTGGACACTATTGGTAATTTCTCAAAATAATTATTAGCATAAAACCTTTCTTGGTGAAGAGGTTGATAGTATAAAAAATTGTGAGAAACGGCTCCCTCTGAAGTGCCATAGTTTTCGAGAAAGAAGTAATTCATGAATTTGATTTTGAGACCTCAGATTTAGAACTTGAGGTCTCAAAATCAACCATCTTAAATGCACACAACTTTGTGTGACAGGGGTGTTTTTTTCTTTCATTATTATCTTGAAAGTTCAATAACCGCTTGAGCTCAAGTTTTCACAGGTTTGTTATTTTATGCATATGTTGACATACACCAAGTGAGAAGGCTAGTCTTTGACAATTACCAATAGTGTCCACTGCCTTTAATGATATGTAGTTTTTCTATTAGGAAAATCCTGTAAGGATCTTGTATATGTTTTTATGGACTGTTGTTTTTCCTCACTTTTTCCTGTTGTAAATTTTTAACATTTTTATAATAATTGTGTTATGCGCTTGTGTACGTGTTATGGAACGGGTGCAATATAAATGAAGTATTATTATTACTGAGGGTTCTGTTGTATTGGCCTTAAGGCCCCCTTTAAATGTTTCCCAAAGATTTCCAATGGATGTGCCCTTTGCAAAATAAAAATGGCCTCGCCCACTCAAAAGCCCTTGAATTGCTCCACCCAGAATACACCCACGCTCATTCAGCCAATCGAGGGCGTGCATTTTTAGCGCTCCCGTGTTCGTTCTTGTTATCGCGACCATGGAATAGACCCTTTTTCATGAAATATGTAAATTGCACATAGCGCGTGAGCACTAACGTTTTGGTTGGCAAAATGAGGGAACATCGCGCTGTTTTGTACATGGCTAATGGGTGCGTGATGCAGACGCGATTGCGCGTCTGCTTAGTGCACAACTCTATGGTGTTTGCCAACCAACAGGGTCTGTATGCATGTGATTAGCATATTTCATGGAAAGGGTCCATTGCCCCTTACTAGTAAAAAGAAATTGCTGGGCCCTCTAAGAGAGGCGATCAGCGCCTAAAAAGGTTCAAAATGGCACGGACATTTGCAAAATAAAACTGGCCTTGTCCTCTCACAGATTAAACTGCAGGCCTGGGCCCAATTTCAGGGCGCTGCTTACCGCCGAATTCTTCGCTTCGATCACGATTTCCCACTTTACATGCCAGCGCCAAATTTCTTCGCTAGCCTTGCAAACCTTGGAATGCCTAGTAACGTGGAGTACGCATGCGCACAAGCCAAATTTCTTCGCTAACCTGTGAAATACGCTTGCTGTAAGCACATAATTCCCTGCGTCAAGCGTCAATTCTGTACTTACGGTAAGCAAAAACATGAAATTGGCCCAGATCCTTGTCATTTGATTGGAGGATTGTTCATCTTGTGGTCGCAAATAAATGAACCAGTGCACGCTACGTCATTTACCGTGCATTTTTCATTCCATTCACCTGGCATTTTCCGTTCCATCCGATAATTTCATGCTAAGCAAATTTTTGTGCTTAGCAGCTTTAGGAAATAGGGCCCTGGTTACTTACATCTTGTTCATGAGTTGCTGACTGATGTCTCTGTAACTCCTCTCTAAGTTCTTGGATCTCAGTCTGCATAGCTGCAATACGACATGAGTTAACGTCACGATTGATGATGGGTTTATTGGTGATGTTACGCGCCTGAGGGGTGAGATAAGAACATTATTATTATTATTATTATTATTTTATTCGCCATAACAGTACAAAACAAAATACATTGACAACATTATACCCCAAGATGGGCAAGGGACAACAAAAGCAAATACATACTATGATCCGTAGATCTGTTGCCCCACATCTGGGGTACACAATAAAATTAATCTAGATTTAACATAATATAGTACACAAAGCAATAATAAAAGCAGAAAATTAAAAATCAATAGAAAATGCTAAATATATATTAAGAATAAAAAATAAATTAAATTAAAAATAAATAAATAAGTTAAAATAACAGATGGGGTAAGGATAAACAATAAAGGGAAATAAATGAATAAATAAAACCTAAACTTGTAGATAAATTAAAACGACTTAAAATATTGCACAAGTGATAGGGCTAAAGCTACTATTCAGTAGATTCATGAGGTTGACACACAGAAAATCTAAGTGATTTGAGAAAGCTGTGGAAGGGCAAGAGCAGTAGTGAATTACGAATGTTTTCTGGCAAACTAGACCAAAGTCTGGGAAAAAGATGAGGAGCAGATAAGTGCAGAGCATCGGTTCTAGCATACAGGTGTTTGAAGGTGAGAACATTAGGATATCTATGGTTGACAGAAATGATGTCTACCACATCGCAGTGAATAAGGTTAAACTTACACTTAATGATAAAATACAAAACAGAAAAATTACGACGAATTGACAGAGACGACCAGTTGAGGGACTTAAGTCTATCGGGGTAGGACATCTCACCCATCCTCTGCCCAAGAATAAACCGAGTAGCACGTTTTTGTACCCGTTCGAGGGCCTGAGTCTGGAGAGATGTATGAGGGAGCCAAGCTGGCATGCCATATTCTAAAATTGGGAGAACTAGGGATTTATAAAGACAGAACTTAGCTGAAACAGAAGAATTGAAAGCAATGGTCTTAATAAGGCCCAATGTTCTATTGGCACTTGAAACCACATTTTTTACATGGTTATTCCAAGAGAGCTGAGCATTCAGAGTGACTCCAAGGTATTTGACAGAGGATGTGGGTTGCACAGGAAAACCTGAAAGAGTGTAAACAGGGGGGTCGAGAGAGTGTTTACGGGAAATATGCATGATTTTGGACTTTGTAGGGTTGAACGTCATACCATTGGAAACACTCCAAGTGCTTAGCTCATCGAGGTGAGTTAACGTCACGGTTGACGATGGGCTTATTGGTGGTGTTCTGTGCCCGACAGGAAAACAACATTTCAGTATTTAGTGATGAGATAGCAATACGACATGAGTTAATGTCACGGTTGTTATTGGTGATGTTATGCGCCTGGTCGGAAAACAAGAACATTTCCTGCGGTAAGGGTGCTTGCTACATGTATGTGAACCACTGGGGTTTACCCCTACTCAGTCAAGTTAAATGTTTTTTTGGTTTTTTTTAAGAACATACATAAGCGCTTCTCCCCATTGAACCCAAGTGTCACACTATGAGCTAACCCTGTTGGCATTTTGGAGTGAATTCAACATATCATCGAGGTGCTCAAGTACATTTCTCAATGACCCATCTCCCTACTCCCTAAGCCTACAACAGTCAACCCTCAAATCCTACCCATTCGATATCAAACCCTGCGAGCTTACCCTGTTGGCATACTTGAGTGAATTTAACGTCTCATCAAAGCTGACGGCCGATGGACTGATGCAATTGATCATACATGTCTTGGCATTGCCTCCTAAGGAGTCCTTGAGGATGCGAGTGATCTTAGAGTCTCTGTATGGAATGTGAGATCCCCTTCTCTTCGGATCACTCAAGGCGCTAATGACGTTACCCAAGGAGAGCAGACCGCTGTTAATGTACACAGATTCTGTAACAGGAAGCAATCATTACTAAGTAAGCCTGGACGATATGCCGATAATATCGTTGTCCCCTTCTGAAGGGTACTTTCAATTTTAAAAAATCTTCACGATATATCTTTATATCAGCGATATTTACCCGACGATATATCGCCAGTAAAAATTTTCGATATTGTCCACGGTCATTACTAAGGGAATAAAAGGGTAGCAACGAGTTCTTAAACTGCCGTTCAAAACCGGCCGGGTCGTAGGCAGTTTAAGAAAGAATCACTACTATTTTATTCCCATTCATAAATGCCCTTTTTTGGTTAAAAGGCGTAATAAAGTAAGAAACTCTGTAAAACTTATCCGTTTTCCGCTGTTCTTGAGCTCTGTACTTGTGTTGTATTTTTATAAACATATCCGAAAAACAACCCGTTAAAATCAGCTCCAGAAATGAGTGAGGGAGGCCGTCTTTAACTAACCCCCATTTTCCACCGTAAACCGCCGGATCCCGGCTGCTTTTAACTCAGTGAACACTTACAAAAGGATTGCATAAATCATGAATATACCAGCGCCCAAGAGGTCAGGCTCTGGCCGAAGGGTTCATTAAAACCCCAGTCCCTTGCCAGGGGGATTAACATAATAATAAGCAATGCGACAACAAAAGAAGTTTGGGAGGTGTTGGGCTATTGTATACAGCTGATTAGGGCTTGTCCAGTGATGCCAGCAGACATAACAAAGCGGAGCAATCAAAGTGTTACATCTCAATTACTAAAGATCTCTGCAGAAAGGTGCCAGTAATTGGTCCCTTCGTTGAAGCCACTGCCCCAGCCTGTTTGAGTAGAGCTCATGCATATTCGTGTGACTTAGTTTAGCTTTGTGAATTGACCTGTGGTGAAAGAAAAACCGCCGGGATCCGGGGGGGTTTACGGCGGTAAATGGGGGTTTGTTAAAGACGGCCTCCCTAAAACAATGTCACACAAAAATATGTGTTTAAGTTTTTGCATTTATGTATGTTATAGTATAATACCATAACTGGGTAAGGGGTTTTTGCATACTAAAATAATTTTCTGTCTCACTGGGACATCAATTATTTTGTGACTAAGTTTTACTCATTTCTAAAACACTACAGCACCTCCGTAAGTAATATTTGAAGGGAAGCTTACTTATATCATTATCTTCAAACAGTGTAAGTTTAATGTAAATCTGTGGACATGTGAAAAAGTACCCGAATCCTTTAAGACTTGTCGGATAAAGGCAGGCAAACATTATAGATGGAATTCTTTTTAAGATTTTTTTTTTTTTGACGTTAATCATGAACTACTTCAGTACCTTTGAATCTCTCTCCAGCATTTCCAGTCTTATGAGCTCTTTCGGAGCCCGCTAAATCCACAAAGTGGAACTTGGCCGACATGGTGTGAACCCCAACGCCTGGTTGGTCAGCCTCTGTTAAATCAATTTTTTTCTCTGCTTCAATGTCTGGTGGATCTTCCCATTGTTGATCTGACAAGAAAATAATTGTTAGCATAAAAAATTACTTGTTAAAGACACTGGACACTTTCGGTACACAGTGTTGTCCAAGGCCCACACTTCGTGTATCACAACTTACATATAAAATAACAAGCCTGTGAAAATTTAGGCTCAATCGGTCATCAGAGTCGGGAGAAAATAACGGGAAAACCCACTCTTGTTTCCGCACGTTTCGCCGTGTCATGACATGTGTTTACAATAAATTCAAAAGCATCTGAAAGCACACAACTTCCTGTGATAAGGGTGTTTCTTTTTCTCTTAAAGTTATCTCGCAACTCTGACGACCAATCAACCTCAAATTTTCACAGGTTTGTTATTTCATGCATATGTTGGGATACACCAGGTGAGAAGACTGGTTTTTGACAATTACTGGGCATATTTGGTAATTGTCAAAGACCAGTCTTGTCACTACTGTGTATTTCAACATTCGCATAAAATAATAAATCTGTGAAAATTTGAACTCAATTGGTCGTTGAAGTTGCGAGATAATAATGGAAGACACCCTTGTCACACAAAGTTCAGGCTTTCAGATGCTTGATTTCGGGACCTCAAAATCTAATTCTGATGTCTCTAAATCAATTCATGGAAAATTACTTTTCTTTCTCAAAATTTCATGCTTTAAGCAAATGTGACCCGCTCTGTGAAAATGAGTCAGATGTAGGCAATTTCAGGAATTGAGTTGTATGCATTGCTGGAAAGAACACATCAGCAGCAGTAATTTGGTATGTGTCTAAGCTTTGGGGTGTATCGCGTTGCTGCATGAGTTACTCCAGTTTGAAATTAGCCATTACAGCATTTATTTTGTGAAAAACGAATTATAAGTAAACTACCATTGTGTGCAAAAGGATACAAATTAGACAAAAGTATGATCACAAAATTGTTGTTTTCATAGCTTTATTGCCTAAATGTAAGTGTTCTGAAGGTTAACCATGCAACTAAAGATCTAAAAAAGAAAAAAAAAAAATTTTTTTTTTTTACATTTTCCACATTAAAATGTCCATAACTTAATATTGCATTGGGCGACATGTGACTCATTTTCACAGAGTGGGTCACAAATTGTTGTGCTTATTAGCAGCTCTAGTGAAGCGTGGCCCTGGGCTTGAGTCCAGTGTTCTTATCCGCTCAGCCACGACATGCCACAGAGTAGAAGTTTGCAGCCCAACCATAGAGCTATATGAATTGACTAGAGTGCTAACATGCTCTGCGTTTTGAAGCCACCCTGAGCGCAGACATGTTTGATGTGTTGCGTGACTACAGAACAATTTTAATGGAGCGTGAGATCAGGCTTTCTGCTTGCTCTTATCCTTATACTGTGGCTGTGCCGAGATGTAGAAAAAAGAGCTACTCCAGTAACAAAAACCGCAACCTCGACTTATTAAAAAAAGTAGACACTCATTTTAAACATGGTGCACATGACGCTTGCAGTTTGTACGCTCATCAGCAGATTGTGCGTTCACATTTGCTGCATTTGTTTGGTACGATGACACATAGAAAAGAACAAATGCACTATTATGCAAATTGCTTTTGCATTGGTTTGTACATGATTATGGATGCGCCAACGTGGCTTCAAAACCCAAGTGCGTGTTTAACAGGGAGTTAGCGCTCTAGTCAATATATAAAGCTGTATGAGCCCAACCAGCCAAAACTGGCAGACTTGAATTACTTACGTAGTGCTATGGTGAAGATGGAATGGGAGCGACTTGAGACTTCGTTCATGTTAGTGGCACCGGTATGGCGATGTGTGGAGCCGATGGACAGACAGTTAAGCACATCGTCAAGGCTGTCGCAGGTAATCTCTGTAGCGCCAATCACAACTAGAGAAAAAGTTTAGACAATGAAAATAGGTTAAAGCCATTGGACACTTTCAGTAAACAGTAATGTCCAAAGGCCAACGCTTCGTGTATTACAACCTATATGTAAGGGTAACAAACCTGTGAAAATTTAGGCTCAAGCGGTCATCGGAGTCGGGAGAAAATAAAAGGAAAATCCACAATTGTTTTTGCACGTTTCGCCGTGTCATGACATGTGTTTAAAATTATTGCGTAACTCTCAATATCAAGAACTGATAATATTGTTTAATGTTTTAATGTTTTCTCAAAAAGTAAAGCACTTCATGGAATAATATTTCAAGAGAATTTTTTTCACCATTACCTTCTGTTAACCCTGTAAGTTATTTGCAAATCTGTGAACTTTTAAGTGTATAATGGCTTTAATATACCTCTATCACTGTGTGGCCATCTTGATGTCACTCCATTCCAACTCATTGTAACCAAACTGAGGCTGGACGAAATAATAGTCTGGTGCCATGTTTGCGCAACGAATGTTAGCATTCATTTCTGCTATTGGAAACAGGGAACACAACCAATATGGTGGCAGCGAGATAAAGGTTAAGGCCGTGTCCGAAACGACGACTTCAACTACAGCTACGTCTAGATCAGCGCGTCTACCAGTGTTGAAGAATAGGCAGACGCGCGCGATCTAGCCGTAGCTGTAGACGAAGTCGCCGTTTCGGACACGGCCTAATAAGGCATCCACAGAGAGGTTATTGTGAAAAGTAAATTTGAGAAAAATTCTTCAAAGTAGTCAGATGTTATTTCTAAAGTACTTTTACTACTTCTGGCTTGAAAGGCGAGGCATTTTCTTGGCTCGGAACAAGAAGGCATAATATAAGACCTAGAGAGACCTACATGTAGTCGGCTAATAGTAGAAAGGACTTATGTCTTAAAGACACTGGACACTATTGGTAATTGTCAAAGACTAGTCTTCTCACTTGGTGCATCCCAACATATGGATAAAACAATGAACCTGTGAAAATTTGAGCTCAATCGGTCGTCGAAGTTGCAAGATAATAATGAAAGAAAAAACACCCTTGTCACGAAGTTGTGTCCTTTCAGATGCTTGATTTCGAGACCTCAAATTCTAAATCTGAGGTCTTGAAATTAAATTCGTGGAAAATTACTTCTTTACCGAAAACTACGTCACTTTGGAGGTTTCTCACAATGTTTTATACTATCAACCTCTCCCCATTACTCGTAATCAAGAAAAGTTTTATGCTAATAAATATTTTGAGTACGTGTAATTACCAATAGTGTCCACTGCCTTTAAAAGTCCTTTCTGCTCTAAGCTGACTGGGTCTTTCTAGGCCAAATTGGTATGAACAACTTCCTTTAACGTTTAAAAAAATCACAATATGTTGCTTTTTTGCGAAATCAAGATACAAAGTTTTTGGACTGACGCGAGAATATTGTTGAAATTCTCTCTCTGCTCAACAATTGGAGCTTAGCCTCCTAAACAAGCAGTTTTCTTTAATCTGTGTAACGTGTTCATCCTCCCTGATTAGGCTCCTGAACAAGCGGTTTTCAGCCACCTGAATTTAGCCTCCTAAACAAGCCGTTTTCATCCTCCCTAATTTAGTCTCCTAACCAAGCCGTTTTCTCTTACCTGTGTTACCGTGTTCATCTTCCCTGATGTGCATCTCTTTGCTGTTAGTCTCCAAATCAAGCAGGTCCTTCAGTTCTTCTTTGTAGATCTCAATGTAGGATACATGAAGGTTGAAGTCTACATTGTGGTTCTCCTGTGTCAAAACATAATGAATTCTGAATTTTTAAAGACAGTGAACACTATTGGCAATTCGTAAAGACGGTCTTTAAGAAAGACCAGTCTTCTCACTTGGTGTATCTCAACATATGCGTAAAATAATAAACCTGTGAAAATTTGAGCTCGATTGGTGGTCACAGTTGCGAGATAACTATGAAAGAAAAAAACACCCTTGTCACACGAAGTTTAGTGCTTTTAGATGCTTCATTTTGAGACCTCAAATTCTAAACTAGAGGTCTCGAAATCAAATTCGTGGAAAATTACTTCTTCCTCGAAAACTATGTCACTTCAGAGGGAGCCGTTTCTCTCAATGTTTTATACCATCAACCTCTCCTCATTACTCGTTACCAAGTGAGGTTTTACGCTAATAATTATTTTGAGTAATTACCAATAGTGTCCACTGCCTTTAAAGGCACTGGACACTTTTGGTAATTACTCAAAAACACTGTTAGCAAAAAAACCTACTTAGTAATGGAGAGCTGTTGATAGTACATGTACACGTGTAAAACATTGTGAGAAACAGCTCCCTCTGACGTAACATAGTTTTTGAGAAAGAGGTAAGTTGTCACTCAATTAATTGAAGACTTCAGCTGAAGCCTTTTATCATAATTACAATTATAATAATAATAATTGCTTCTCTCCTACCAGGGGTAAAATCGGTACCTGTGAGGGCAGAGACGGTTTATGTGAATGATTAGTTGTGAACGCAGTATTAACTCATAGAACCAGCTGTATACTCCCCAGGGAGCTGAGATGATTTAAGGAATGATTTAAGGTCTAGCGACCAGGGGTTATTATTGGCAGCGCTTTGAGACGCCCTTCGGGCTCTGATAAAGCATTGTTATAATTATTATTATTATTATTTCATTTTATCACAGCATGCAAAAGAAAGATCTCATTATTATTATTATTATTATTATTATTATTATTATTATTATTATTATTATTATTATTATTTTTTTTTTTTTTTAAATTTTTATTACATACATACCTTGATGATATGAAACATGTGTTGAATAGCTCTTGGTATGATCCCATATTCATCCTCGGTCAGGTTGGTTGCATTGTGTCCACCCACAGTGTACGTCTTACCAGAACCCTGTAAAAACACACACAATTATACAGGTAATAATAATAATAATAAAACTACATCCTTATTTATCTTTCAGTACGCGCTAATTGGGGGATAAAAACATATATGCTACGACCTCTGTTTTATTTCCTACTTCCTCTGTTTTTTTTACACAGTGCGTATTGTAAAATGTCATTTTGTCACGCTCCGTATACGGACAGTGCAAAAATTAATAAACTGTGTGCGCGTGAAATAACGCTCTGAAACTTAAAATTTTGAGCGTTGCAAGTGAGACTGGAAGATAAATTCGTTATCACACGCGCGCTCGTTGGATATGGGACGCAGAAGCGCTATATTTTTTTGTATTCCACTCGTGCTTGTGTGATAACTTATAATAGCCCGTCTCGCCCCGTAAAGGGTGTATTGAAGCGCTCGGTCTTTCTTTCTGCAAGATATGTGGAGCTGCGTTTGGAAATATAATACATATACGTACCTTTTAAAGGCAGTGGACACTATTGGTAATTACTCAAAATAATTATCAGCATAAAACCTTTCTTGATTACGAGTAATGGGGAGAGGTTGATAGTATAAAACATTGTGAGAAACCTCCGAAGTGACGTAGGTTTCGGTAAAGAAGTTGTTTTCTACGAATTTGATTTCGAGACCTCAAGCTTAAAATTTGAGGTCTCGAAATCAAGCATCTGAAAGCACACAAGTTCACGTGAACAAGGGTGTTTTTTTCTTTCATTGTTATCCCGCAACTTCAATGACTGATTGAGCTAAAATTTTCACAGGTTTGTTATTTTATGCATGTTGAGATACACCGACTACAGTATGAAGACTAGCCTTTGACAATTACCAATAGTGTCCAGTGTCTTTAAAGCACCATGTTCATACACAGTGCATGGCGCAATATGCCGCGATCAATATAGGGAAACCGGGCGAACCCCTTCTCTTTACGATAAGTGCCCTGGGTCCTTTTTTTTGTGCGTTACACAACACACTGGACCAATGGCTTTAGACGAAGTATCAAGGTTAATGGTTAATTGTCTTGCTGTTAAGGACACATGTGTCACGATTGGGACTCAACCCCACACTCTACTGATTAGAAACTTGTCACTTGTGCAAGAAAGTATTGTGTCACGGCAGGATTTTATGGTCGTGTGGCATGTGTATGGCGATGATTATAGAAAAACAAATGGTATACTAAGGGTTAAATTTAAACATCTTTATAAATCACACCTCATCTTGGTTCTGCTCATAGAGTTATATAAAAGAACTAGAGGTCGCAATGGCCTATATACGCGCCCTGGCATGCGCGCAGGCGGCCATTTTCTAAGTTGAACAAACAGGCATTGCTTAGCGTGTGTTTGTGCGGCCATTTTGTAAGTTGACAAAAAAGCATCGCGTCAGTGTTCAATAAACACAAACTTCAACATGAACTTCATATTCAACGCGCGTACAGAACGGCGCGTGTGTCTCCTTACGGTCCGTCGCGTTTGTGCAAGAAGCATCACCAGTGCGCCCTCTAGTTCTTATCTGGTTCTGCTGAAAAAAATTTCAAAACCCATTCAAAATGTCAACTTACAGTCTGTCCATAGGCAAACACGGTAGCATTGTAGCCTTCGAAGAAACTGGTAACAAGTCCACTGACACATACTTTATATACCTCCTCCTGTGCGGGTACCAGGCGGAAAAAAACAAAAACAAAGCTTAAATAAGAGATGTTAAATTTTCATCGGGGATAAAGAATATTAGTTTTGATTTTTACCAATACACCGATGCGGTTTCGAGCGATTACGTGCAGGACCAGGTGTTAAAGGGTAATAACGAGTGCACTCGTTAAAACTTGTTCTCACTCGTTCTACTCGCATTTGTTTTTGGATACCTACCTTTAATCATAACTGTATACTTAGTACTTTCCCGAGTCCTGTGAAAAATATCACAGCCATGTTACTGGGGTGGGATTCGAACCCACGACCCTTGTAATTCTAGAACAGTTTGAAAACAAATCTGAGCAAACTATGTACACTATTTCTGTGGCGTCACTCTTTTGTTAAAAGTGTGGATTATTCTTAAGAATCAATGCTCAACATTAGATTCGTTGCGTATCAACCCTCAACTATTGATTCCTTACAAACTAAAGTGAGTCGTTATCTGGAAACACAGCTGGAAATTCTGTACCTTTTAATCTTTTTTGTGTAAACAGGATCACTATCTAGTTTCACAACTCACTTAAGTTAGACAAATACTTTACAACTTTTCGAAACATTGTATGTACTCAATAATGTCGCAAGCACTGTGACCAAACGTTGTTAAAAACTCATTCGCTTGAAAGTTATTTCAGACATGCATAGTAGACACCATGGAAACAGGTTACCTGGTCTTATGTGCTAAGCACCTTTTCCTAATTGTCCTCATTTTCTATACAGTAACCATCTGAAAGTTAGCATGACTTTTACTGTGCTTAACGTGAGCCGCACCAAAACAGGGAAATCGCACAAAAACTCAAAATTGATCAGCTTTATGCAATGAGCAAGGCCATTATAGAGCAATTCATACAATCTTTCTCACCTACATACCATGGGAGTATAGCCCCCGAGCTGCCGTGTTAGTCCAAATTTTACCAACCTATAATCAACACAGTATCAACCTGTTTAAAGACACAGGACACTATTGGTATGTCAAAGACATGTCTTCTCACTTGGTGTATCTCAACATAGGCCTACATGTATATATGCATAAAATAACAAACCTGTGAAAATTTGAGCTCAATTGTCATCGAAGTTGCGAGATAATAATGAAAGAAAAAACACCCTGGTCACACGAAGTTGCGTGCTTTCAGATGCTTGATTTCGAGACCTCAAATTCTAAATTGATTATGAGGTCTCCGATTATGAGGTCTCAAATTCTAAACTTAACGTCTCAAAATCAAATTTGTGGAAAATTACTTCTTTCTCGAAAACTACGTCACTACAGAGGGAAGCGTTTCTCACAGTTTTTCTATACTATCAACCTCTATGCATTACTCATTACAAAGTAAGGTTTTATGCTAATAATTATTTTTAGTAATTACCAAAAGTGTCCACTGCCTTTAAACCCCTGGTCATAGAGACGCATTTGCTCAAAGACACGTTTTTCATGACCAGGATTTGAACCCACATCGCGATGACATAAATACCAGAACTTGATCACGATGTGCTAGACTGCTTGGACATGTAATACTTTAAACTTGGTCCGAGATCTTTACAATCTGAAACTTCCTACATGTCTAGACCTACCTGGTTAATCTTGGACGGAAGAACATGGTCGAACGTGAAAGCGCGGTCCCTTCCCACAATGACTTGATTAGTGTTGGGGATAACACGAACACAGGATTCATGATGATGGAGTTTCTCCTGGGGCAGGAAGGGTCGCACCTAAGAGTCAAAATGACAACATCAATATTTATGGTAGCAGGGCTTGAAATTGGATACTAGTGGGTAACTTTTTCATTAGGTATGTAGTATGTTTGCTGGTAAATATGAAGTCGAGGTAAATTATCAAGAACCAGGCCTCGACGGGTTTAAACCACTACATGTAGTTGAAAACCGATTCAACACACTTTGATCCCCATTCATATACCTTTTCGGTCAAAAACATCATCCCTTTTTGGTCAAAAAGTAAAATAAATGCAAACATTATTTGTTAAATGATTTCTTTCAACACAACACCCCTCCAGCTTTGAAATGGTAGAGCCCTCCACTGTCTTATAAGAACAGGTGCAAGGTCACGTGTCACGCTCATGAATTAACACTTTTTACCGGTCATTAACAAAAGGTTTATGCACACCTACGTTACGCGCTCTGCACCAATAGGAGTAGAGTAAACTGTCTGGGGTATTTACATATGAATGCAAAATAATTCACATATAACATTTAACAATTTTAAACTAAGTGCAATTCTAGACGATACAATGATTTTTCGCATTGACATGACGATACAATCCCTAATCTTACTCACCCTAACAGCAACACGCACTGGGACCTCCTGCATTGCTGATCACCTTCAATTGGCTCTAAGAACTCGTGATGATGTTGTTAGCATGGTTTTCCTAGCAGTCTTTGACAAAAATGTGTGTAAATCACATGCTGAATCTGAAATGAAAAAATAAATAAATAAATTTCGAATTCTGTTATACGTAGAGTGCAAGTCTTTTGAGTGTGTCACCATGATTCACACCATGCACATGGTGTTTACCAGATGCATGCAGCCTGGAAAAAAAAGTGGATGACGTCATAATTCTGTGTGATAAATTACAACAACTTACAGAAGAACGACTGAACTTCAACTTAAAGAGACCCCACAGCAGTCCTGTCACCACTAGAAACCACAACCCACTCACCCTTTCAATCCCTTCCTCTAGAACCAACGCTTTTCGTAACTTCTGACACGATGTACTATTTATTTATCAAACTCAGAAAGGAAATTTCCTTCAACACTTTCAAGAACCAACTCAAGACCCACCTCTTCAAACAAGCTGCTTCTCCTTCTGTTTATTTTGTTTAATTAGTTCCTTCAGTTGTTAGCTTTGTTAGGGTTCCTGCGCCAGGAATGTCACCTGTGACAGACATGGCGCATGGCGTAATAAAGTTTCCTTTATTATTATTATTATGTATTTCATTTTTTGTGTACGAGTCGAGACCAGACTAACATGATGAGAAAAAGGCTGTGTCTGACACAACGACTTCGGCTAGTTGAGCTAAGTAACTCAAGCTAGATCGCGTGCGCCTGCCTATCAATCATTCTTTTCAAAACTTGTGCTATATTAATATTAATATTAAACTTACGTCCTCAGTTTGAAGATAATAATGATATTATTAGAAAGCTTCCCTTGAAAATTTACTTACCGAGGTGCTGTAGTTTTTGGGAAATGAGTAAAACAAATAATTGTTGTCTCCGTTAAGTTTAACCATGTAAAAACTTAACCAGTTATGGTTTTGGTAATATCATAACTGGTTAATAGGACTTTACATGCTAAAATAATTTTAATTTGTGACTTGTTTTACTCATTTCTCAAAAACTACACAACCGCAGTTAGATTTAATGAATGTAGGGACGCTTTCCACTATCATGCACTGTACGTTTAAATAATGTAAACAAATCTGTGGAAATTTTGAAAAGTACCCGAATCCAGATAGTTTCTTCAGAAACAGTGAGTTAGTTTTCCTACCTTCATTTCTCGATGGACGTGCCTACTTCACGTACTTCACACCCAGATTGACTTGGTAAACAGGTCAATACGGGATAATGCAATCATCAACAATTAATTATAGAGTTCGAATGGCGTTACTTTTGTTGTGTGATTGTCCAATTTCAAGAATTCACCCATAAACAAAAATTGGCCTGAAATTAAGGTATGGAACGAACAAACAGTTATTATTTTGTCAACGAGCGTCAACGTAAGTCGTTCAGTATTCTTCGCCTTAATGCCTAATAATATATATATTTTTTTTGTTTACCGTCAATGCACCATTAACGAATCTTTCTTTTCGAAAGGTAACGTCAAAACACCGTCAACACTTCCACAACATTTTTGTTAGTCGACAGAGCAGCATTGGCTAATGAGTTGTACGTCGAGTTCGCTTCCGTTCCCAACATAACACTTAAAATGTTATTTTACTTCATGACCACTAGCAATGACGGTCGTTGACGACCAACATAAATTGGACGCAGTCTAAAATTGATGTAGTTCAAAATACAGCGCTCTTCTATCTAGGTCATAGGTCATTGTCAATGGGAACAGATGCTAACCACTCTACGGCTGTTTCATGTTTGATTGATTGAAATCGGGAGATAAAACAGTGCAAGGAGGGAAGGGGGTAATTAAGCGGGTCACTGTGACCTTGTGAAGATTCTGTGACTCTATAAGTCTTGCGTGTTTGTTGATAAATCAGTGATAATTATTTCATTATGTAGGCCTATGACCAACCGAAGTTATATACCCTTTGATGTACCATGGCCTGGGCCCCATTTCATAGAGCTGCTAAGCACGAAAATTTGCTCAGCCTGAAATTTCTTCCTTGATAAAAACAGCCGGATTACCAACCAAATTCACATTTGTTGAGTATTGCTTGTTACTGGTATTCA
The DNA here is from genome assembly GCF_902459465.1 of Asterias rubens. Taxonomy (NCBI): domain Eukaryota; kingdom Metazoa; phylum Echinodermata; class Asteroidea; order Forcipulatida; family Asteriidae; genus Asterias; species Asterias rubens. The sequence goes on from NW_022985696.1 coordinate 467,737, forward strand.
GCTGAATTGTTTGCTCATCCCGAAAATCACGTGGAAATTTGGTCAGTAATCCTGTTGTTATCGAGGTAGAAATGCCATGCCGAGCAATTTGTTTGTGCTTAGCAGCTCTATGAAATTGGGCCCGTGGTGCAACCATCAACTCATTTTAGGGACTGGAATACATGGCTCCTCCGAACCACTTGTAGGGACCATTACGCCCTCAACGTACGGCAAGTAATTCAAACTCAAGGGTAGTTAGGGCATGCATCTGGACACTGGACACTGGACAAGCTATTTTCCCTTCAGTAAGAAGTACGCCCCGCCCCCTAAAGAGACAGGTGAGCAAAATAATGACAACGATATTGAAAACAAAAAAAGAATCGGACATTATTTCGTTCCCCGAAACAATTAATTATTATCTTACCTTTAAAATAGGCCTACGTTTTTGATAGCTCGAAATGTTCTGTTTTGGAAACATGCCTTCGAGGGAAAACAAATACTTATATTTAAGGGAACGAAATAATTTAAGTATGTTTTATTTCCTTTTCAATATTTGATTTACCTGTCCCTTTGGGGGATCCGTACCAAACGACCTCATGATACAGTGATCAACAACACATCAACATTTTTCTGTTTTAACTCAAACCAGCACCAAAGCAATAAAAATTTAAAAACGGAAGGAAACAAAGAAAAAAGAAAAACCTATAATAAAAACAAACTCCATTAAGTTTAACATGAAAAGTGTGAAAAGAACGATTTGAATACCAAGTGAATATGTCTCCTGAGCGTTTTATTCTCCGGTTCTCGACCATGCTGCTTATCCCATAATATGTCTCAGAACTTCTAGAGGTCAATCTAATTTGGATAGGTCTCATTTGCATAGCACAGTGGCGTAACATCAGGACACTACAAAAAGGATCAACTTAAACAACATAAAATAAATGTTAGCTTTGCTTTATAAATTTAATTTTCTACTTTAAATTAATTACCTTTAATTTTTCCTAATCTTACTGTATTTATTTAAATCGTAGATAATTAGTGAAGACAAGAGAACATCACTTTTTGAATGATTGCAATCTGTCACTCATCCATGGCAATTTTCAGACCGAGGGAAACCGACGGGAGACTTTTGGGACGCGGTGGCAGCAGACTTTACCAAGTAAAATCCATTGATCTCGGTAATGTGCGCATACTCAGAACTACGTAAACAATGGAAACTTACCTGGTAATCTGCTGCCACCTAGCGTTCCAAAGTCTCCCATTCTAACCCTTAAAAGCAGCCGCCGGACAAACATTATGCTGGACCCACTTGGTGCGATCGGAAGGCATATAATATTACGGGTAAATAACTGTGTTTGGGGTACAATTATGTTCTACTGCACAAATTAATAGATGTTCCCTGCAGCCGATTTCACGAAACGCTAGTGCATGTAGAGTTGTTATACCGCCCTCTATTGACTGTAGTTGTTAAGTGTATAAGTTGTAATCCAAGATGTCTGACCAATAATAACGTACCATGAATCAGTCTAATCTAACATGTCTAAGTGTCTCAGTGGATAAAGCCTAAACACCACAGCTGGGATTAATCCTATCTCGAGTCAGAACGAGTAACCTGTCCGATTTTAGGACGGGTTTGATGCACTCCTACGTCTATGGATACGGAACTTAACTTTTAAGAAGAGTTTGGTTAAATCGACGGCTGGACCCACCACATCAAATATTGAAGTATTCTGAAAACGTACGGTTAATCCGGCAAATTCAAAGATTTATGTTTGTGCACACGCTCAGAATTGTTGTGCACGCTACCCATGTATTACCAAGAAAATAAATTCCCAAAGAATCCGATTCCCGGCCCATTGATATTTTTAATGGGTGGGTTCCCATTATGATTCAATGTGATTCAATAGGGTTCTATTGGATCCCCTGTATCCAATAGGAGACTTTCCAACGCTAGGCGGCAGCAGACATACCGGGTAAATTCCCATTGTTTACGTAGTTCTGAACATGCGCATAATTCTGAGAACAATGGATTTACCCGGTAAGTCTGCTGCCCTCTATCGTCCCAGAAAGTCTCCCATTGGACCCCATTGAAACTATGTACCAAATTCCACACCAATCCCAATTAATCCCATTGAGTCCCAGTGATGTTTTGAATGAGATTCGATGGGATCAAGTTCTATGCTTCTCCTCATTGGTCATGACAGCGTCCACGGCAATAGGAGACTTTCCAACGCTAGGTGGCAGCAGACATACCGGGTAAATTTCCATTGTTTACGTAGTTCTGAACATGCGCATAATTCTGAGAACAATGGATTTACCCGGTAAATCTGCTGCCCTCTATCGTCCCAGAAAGTCTCCCATTTACACGACATCGATTTTTGTTTACACTTTCACCTTTAAAGGGTCGGTGTACGTTGGGCCGACATTTACTCAAATTATGGATTAATACAAGATTACTTGAAGACGTACAGCAGCTTCTGATAGTATACAGCATTCTGAGACAAATTTCACTTTGTAGTGGTTATGAAAAGAATTAATCAGTTATACACAAAAATCAATAAAATATGAGAAGCGTTTATTGTGTCAGAAACGCTTCTCAGATTGTGTATTTAAATTGCAGATTATTATTTCTGCGTGGACATAACTGTCACAGATATTCACCTTTTGAAATGAAAACTTAACGGGTTGTTTTATGGTATTATAACAAACAGTGGGTTCCAACTACCAAACGTATACAATCGCTTTAAATTCTCACTTCTTTCTTTAATGCACTGTGTTGGTGGGCAGCGGGTTAAAACCTAATCAATAATTTGTCTTCCCATTCTTTTTCAGATGATGTCGCCAATACCATCAGTGTTTTGCTGGAGTACATACCGGGTGTGGGATCGCTGTACAAAGCATCGCAAACCTTCATCAATTCCCTGGAGCAAGAAGGTCTAGGTCTGAACGTCATCAACGGTGACATCAAAGACTTTCTCTACTTTGACAACTTCGACCATCCAAGTGTGGTGACAGTCCACTCAGTATTTGAGAACCTTTCTATTGGCGCCTTCCGTAGCGTCATGAACTCACTTAGGAGACGGGGGAACGAGGAGATGGTCGAGGCAGCCGTGAAACGTCATCTTGCCGATGTCGACTTCAATAAGAAAGGCTTTCTTTTGGTTCACCATCTGCAGGCAAATGATCCATTCCATGAGCAATTCCTAAGCAATAGAGTCACCATTGCAAAGTATGCCCTCACCAATCAAGCAGTTTACCTCGGTCTTATCTCATACAATCATTACGTAGATAAGTCGGTAATTGCGTTCATCGTTCCACGTGGGTTTCAAGAGGGCGCCCCAGCAAAGATCACACATAAATTCGACGTACTTGCGGATGGTACACCAGACATTATTTCCAAGTCAATTGGGACCTTTGGGGAATGCGAAGTTGACGCTTCAGGGCCAGCTCATCTGACGATTGAAGTGTTAAGAAATGAGATTTACTAATGGTTTAAGGGTACAGTGTACATTGGGGACCTTGAAATATTGGATGAAGGAAAAGACGAGTACCGACTTATCAATGGTTACGTGGACTTGACTATGTTTTCCACAAATCCAAACTTGCCCCTTGGTTATATTACAAGGCTTGAGCTCCTGGTAGAACCACAGGAGTAAAAGGCAACTAATATAATCCACGTGGCCCTGACCCACTCCAGGGTCAGTTTGACCCAAAATGTGTCAACATGAACTCGGAACGGGTCAAATTGGTGCGGAATCTGAGTTTAAATCCCATTTTTAACCACTGACCAGAAATAAAATGAGGCCCCCACAAAAATCAGAGGGAATTTTTTGTTGACACAGCTTCTTGGTCAACCTGACCCCCGGAAATGGATTAATTGGTTTGTGGATAATATAGCCCGACTCGGAATCCGAATAAAAATCAATTTCTTAAAATTTTGAAGAAAAACAGCTTTGACGCTCAAGTTTTGTGCCTAGAGATGTTGAATTCGAGATCTCAGCTGAGGTCTCGAATTCAATTAAAATATTTAGTATGAAATTACTGCTTTATAAAGAAACTACGTTACTTCAGAGCGAGCCTAACTTTCTCACAATGTGTTATACTATCAACAGTTCTCCATTGATTGTTTCCAAGTAAGTTTTTATGCTAACTACTTTGAGTAATTACCAATAGTGTCCCTTGCCTTCAAAAGTATACTCTCATTATGTGCTTTATATTTTCCTTACAATATAATCTACTCTTGCATTAGACTTACTATAGAGACAGTATTGTAAAGAACGGTTGTTATATTCTAAGTGATATACAGAGCAAAAATAAAAGCATTACAATGAGATGGTGTTCTGACTGGAGTCATTTCAATGTGTCGAATACAGGGCGTCATGGCCGAGAAGTTTTGAGCATCAAATTCGAGTTCTTGTGACCGGGCGAGGGTTCGAATCCCGGTCACAACCCTTCACCTAGCACTGAGCGTCACTACGTGACGGATATGTGCGCTCATAATAAGCCACTATTATTATTACTAACGTTGAGAATTCTCATGTTCATCTTGTCATTGATGTTATGTCTATTATTACAATGGGAACGCTTCCTCCAGGACAGATCTACAGAATAAAAAAGATAAACAAAAGATATAACAACAAACAAACTCAACAAATCAAAATGGTTATCGAATTTCAGTTATTTAAAATCAATATGCATTATGATTAACTAGTAACAAGCAATATTTCTTAGAGGGGAAGTATTCATTAGTGGGAGCTTTAGCTATTTAGGGGTTACAAATATAGAATTCTTGATGTTACATGTACCAAGTATGTAAAGCTAAAATAACATTAAGTAGCAGTAAGCAGGATAAAAATAGGGTATGGGGTCGTTTTGATCAGCAGAAGTTTGTAAAACACAGCTAGACACAGAAACAAAACAACCAGACAGACATGCAGATAAAAGAGTAGACGAACATATGACATGACAACCACTCTAACACAAGATAGATCAGAGAAAATAAAACGAGTTCAAAATTAGCGACAAGATGGCAGAACAGAGGTCTCGAATTCAATTCAAATACTTCGTATGAAATTACTGCTTTCTAAAAACTACGTTATTTCAGAGGGAGTCTAATTTTCTCACAATGTGTCATACTATCAACAGATCTCCATTGATTGTTTCCAAGTAAGTTTTTATGCTAACTACTTTGAATAATTACCAATTATGCTCAAGCAGAAGCGATCCGATCGAGAAGTGTATGTGGTTAAATTACTTTAGGAGGGGAAGCTAAGACACATATTCGGAGACAGGACAACGTTTGAAAGTATTCGTTATTAATTGTTCTTGAGATTTGAGTTAAACAAACAACCTTGTTTCCTGGGGTGCGATGTAACACGTCTTGGGTGTGCAGAAACCGTTGAATGTGGTTGCACACGTGGTAGTGTAGCCTCCAGCATCTAAACGAAGAGACAGTATTAAAAGAGCTGCCAATGATATTGTTAAAGATACTGGACACTATTGGTAAATATCAAAGACTATAGTCTTCACAGTTGGTGTATCTCAATATATTATGCATAAAATAACAAACCTGTGAAAATTTGAGCTCAATCGGTCGTCGAAGTTGCAAGATGAAAGAAAAAACCACCCTTGTCGCACCATGGTCACACGAAGTTGTGTGCTTTCAGATGCTTGATTTCGAGACCTCAAATTCTAAATCTGAGGTCTCGAAATCAAATTCGTGGAAAATTACTTCTTTCTCGAAAACTACGTCACTTCCGAGGGAGCTGTTTCTCACAATGTTTTATACTATCAACCTCTCCCCATTACTCATAATCAAGAAAGGTTTAATGATAATAATTATTTTGAGTAATTACCAATAGTGTCCATTGCCTTTAAGTGGATTATACAAGCATGCAACTGGCAGATCACGAATCTGTAAATAAATTTATTAAACTAATATAACAATGTATGAAATAAAAAAGTGCTTACCGGAGATGATCAAGAACTCTTCTGCGTCCATGTCAGGCAACATACAGCGGGTGACTATGACGTCATCGCCATCACAAGTTGGGCCCCAAAGACAAGACAATTTGAGGTCAGCGTCCTTTCTTGAAGTCTTTAAAATGTGACAAAAATGGAACAATGGAGGATGATATTATGATATTGAGTACAAGGAATTCTAATTATCATTTTGTTTTTGAATAAAAATGAAAACAAAAAAAATCTGCAAATCAAGAACTCAATAATATACTTTTGTTTATAATTTGGTTTACTGAAATGTTGTTTTACCTTTAGCGGCTCCGGAAGGTCGAAGTAAGTTTGGTCCAGAAATGACATCAACAATGAATTGTAAATGCCAACATTCAGGTAGTACATCATAACTGGATATTCTGATAATAGAAATATTGAAATTAAAAACGGTATTGAGTCACTTGAAGGCATTGGACACGTTTGGTAATTCCAAAGACCAGTATTCTCACTAGTTGCATCCCAACATTTACACAAAATAACAAACCTTCAACATTTTTGACATCCCCTTCACCGTTTTGGACGACGTTTTGGACACCCTGAGGTCCTTTGTAGAAACGTTTGGCCATTATATTAGCCAGGAGCCATCCCGCTGATCGTGTGTAGAACGTGCCTGGCTCAGCGACGACTCGAACACCACGGCTTGGTGGGAAATGCTTTGCCAAAGACATCTTTATACTATCTGCAAACTAAATGGGGATCAAATTTATTTATGCATAACTATTTGTGTATACATAGCGGTTTCTCAACAGATAGCCAAATAAAGAAAACGCGGTTGTGCTTGTCCATTTACATTTTTGTTGGTCGTCTGTAATTTTCTTAGACATTCTTAATCTGTTTTTTTTAAGTTGTCCAGTTTTGTTCTTGCTTGCTTAAATTTGTATAAATGGTCTTTGGTCGTTTGTAATTTTCTTAAGCACTCATAATCTGTTATTCTTAAATTGTTCAGTACTTACTTTCTTAACTTGCTGAATATTTGTAACCCCTGTCAAGCGCCTCGGGATCCTTTTGGGTTAAGGGGTTTTATTATTATTGTATTTAGTGTTAAATGTATTGAAGAGCAAGTGAATGAAGTGCCTTACCTCCTCAAAGGGTGTCTTCGGGCGCAACCTTCCGGGGAACCCACCTCCAAGATCCAATAGATTCATGCTAAGACCCAGAGAACGTCCCAATTTAAATATTGGGCTCACATACTGTATTACTCCTTCAAAATCATCCTTGTCTTGAAGCTCAGATCCAATATAGAAACTATGAACAAGAGTAATAATGAGACAAGTGTCACTTACGCAAATAAAAACATCAAGATTTAATTCTCACAATACGAATAAACCCTTTCTGGTTTATGTTTATACAGCTCTGTGTTGCAAACACTCTATCGATAGTCCTTTGTTGGATTTCGCAAAGAGTTAAGACTTGAGACAGGACGAGTTTGACCTAACTAGGACCATAACTACTAGTCCTAACTTAGGACTTAACTTAGTTTTTGAATAGCTCCTACACTGCAAAAACTGGGGTGTTAAATTGATTCGTTTGGTATCTATATTATGTGACAACACCGACACGGTGTTAATTTCACCAACGATTTAGTAATGGGGATAAATAACACCATGTTGGTGTTGTCACATAATAGATACCAGGAAGAATCAATTTAACACTCCAGTTTTTGCAGTGTATTCAAAGAGTCCTAGGACGAGTCGTAGTTTCTTTGTGACGGAAAAAGAAAAACCTGGTGTGGATGTGTGCAAGTCCACAGAGTGTTTCGAGGTTCAGACCCACACTCCATACATAATAAACACTATACCCCACTCCACATAATAAACACTATACCCCACTCCACATAATAAACACTATACCCCACTCCACATAATAAACACTATACCCCACTCCACATAATAAACACTATACCCCACTCCACATAATAAACACTATACCCCACTCCACATAATAAACACTATACCCCACTCCACATAATAAACACTTTACCCCACTCCACATAATAAACAGTATCCCCTACTCCAAAGTGTCGACGTGCTTTTGACAAAAAGGGGAATTCTCACCTGACCCCAACGACATCCAACTCAAGTTTCTTAGCCAGTGTTAGAAGAGGGAGCACGTCTTCCTCATGGCAGCCAAACTTAACTCCAGTTACAAACATGGCCGTCTTGCTGTCGTATATTATCCGTAGAACAAGCCTGAACAAACAATGACATTTATAACATTGCTTAAAGGCACTGGACACAGTTGGTAGTTGTTAAAAACCAGCATTTTTACTCAGTATCCTAAAATTATGCACACAGTAACCAATCTGTGAAAATTTGGACTCAATTGGTCATCGAAGTTGCAAGATATATTCTCATGTTTGAAACTTACTCTGCACCCGGATATATCCGTTTGACCTTGTAAAGTTCCTCTTCCGTGTCAAAGATTATCTTCCGCACCCCTTTCTCCTGGACAAATCGAATATGCGAAGCTTGCTTGCAAGGATGAGCAAAAATGACATTTTCAGGACTTGCCCCAAGATCCAACACCATCTGAATCTCATTCTGCACCGGATTAAAATAAATCAAAGAATCTTCAATCCATGAAGTAGACTGGAAGAGACTTGAGGTCTCAAGCAAATACGCCCTAAAACAACAACACCACAACGCCTCAACAGAAAACAAACTATTGAAAATTGCAAGGGTTGTGGGTTCATATCCCACCCGAGTAATATTCCTGTGGTATTTTTTTCACAGGACATGGGAAAGTACTGAGTGTACAGTGCTAACACAGATCGGTGTATGGGTAAAAATCAAAGTTAATAAACAAACTAGTACAATAGATGTTAAATTTGCATCGGGGATAAAGAATATAAGTTTTGGTTTTTACCCATACACCGAAGTGTGTTAGCACTGTATACTAGTACAAAGCAACCCCCCCATAAAAAAAAAAAAAAAAAAAAAAAAAAAAAAAAAAAAAAAAAAAAACAAGCCGCTTACCTTACTAGCGCATTCAAAGCCTCTCCCAAGTGCTATCATCAGCTTCACGATCACTGGGTCTGGGTTGCTCTTAACAGCTGATGTGAAAGAATATACAAATATTGAAATATCATAACCTGAACTTATATATATTTATTTTTAACTAAATATTAATATTTTTAATTTCATGATAGCTGTACGTCTCACCATAGAATGTTTCCACAGATGGTAGTAAATCCCTCCATTGCCTGTCTTTAGCGATGACGTCGCCGATGTCGAATATAAAAAAAGGGTCATCCAAGTCCTAGCAAGCAAAATCAAGCATTTTGTTTACAAAACAACAATATTTATGTTTGGAGTTGTTTTTATTATGTGTTATTGTTTATGCTTGACTATCTTTCCGAAAGAGAATCAAATTTCGAAAAATGCATTTGTTAACGTATTTATTAAGTTATTTGTGTAATTACTCATAATCAACAGAGGTTAACCGTCATGCTGACAAAAAAAAAAACATGAAAATGAGAAAAGAAAAAGAAAAAAAATTGTCGGTCACCTAATTTCTCACCTCTCTTTCTGGGTCGGTTTGCACTTTGACTTTTTCAGCAGCAATTTCTCTGATTGTCGTCCCCTTATCGTAAAGGGAGACTTTAAGATTTTTTGCTTCGAACAGCTCCATGTCAAACCAGTCAGCCGCACTATAACAAAGAATGAAAAGCTCAGCCGGTAACCACCTTTTCACCACTATATGCACCTCATTCCATTATAAAGCGCGTATACAGCTTATTGTGTGTGGCATTTAATACTGACTGATGCTGATCTAGAGCTGAAACCAATGGCCTTGGTGAACACTGTACGACAACAGTTTGTTTCTTAGAATATATTTTTGTGTACATTGTGGTAGCATTGTCCAAGGCTCTGTACGCAACATGTTACGCAAGCACCGGCCCGCTCTGAATTAACGAGCTGCATGGATACTATGAATGATGCTGCACGGTTTTTAACAGTACTTGAAACCGTGGGGTCGAAGCTTGGCTTTTCGAGGTATCAACGAGGTTACAACGAGGTAGGAAGAGAGCCTTGTTCCCATTGATACCTCGAAAAACCAAGCTTCGACCCCACGGTATTAAGTACTGTTAAGTACCGTGCAGTATAGTATCTATGCAGTTCGTGAATTCAGAGCGGGCCGGTGTCAGATGCAACTGTGTGTCCGCCATGCAATACTGTCCGCTCCGGACTCCCCTGCATATGCAATCGTGTCCGGGGCTATGCAAAAACCGTCCGGCGGACATGTATATGTACATGTTATGTGCGCGCGTAAGCGAGCGTGCATACATTGAACCTGCGTATAATAAAGGCAGTATGAATATTCACGTATTAATGATTGCAGCGAACACCCAACGGCCGAACAATTCCCATGTCATTCATGACGTGCACTTAGCTTGTAAAACCAGACGAAGTGTTCCGTCGATCGACCAGGGGCGTTTAATTTACTGCAAGGACGGTTTTGCACGGGGCGGACACAATTGCATATGCAAATGTGTCCTGGCGGACACAATTGCATTGTGCAGCAGCGTCCGGCCGGACACGATTGCATAATGCAAAACCGACAGAGCTAAACGAACGACCCCACTCGCCCTCTCGTGGTGACGGCATGCACCTCAGGTCACCCGCAAGTGACCCACTCCACAAGCAGGAAACTGGGGGCTGACCTGGGTGAGCCCCTGGAATGACGTCAAGTTAATAGAACGTGGGTAGACCGGGGTCGACCCAGGAAAGCTAAACGAACGCACCCATAGATCTTTATACCTCCATGATCTACTAACTGACACAACAACAACTTTCTAAAATTACTTTTCCCTACATTAATATTGGTGACTCCGAAGTCACCGCTGTTGCAATAGCTCGCAATCTTGGTGTTATATTCGACTCGCTATATTCCATAACACTCAGTTCACATATTTCTAGTATTTCACGCTCCACAGTTCATATCCGTAATATAGGCAAAGTCAGGAAATATTTGACACAAAATACAACTGAGCAGATAGTCCACTCTGTTGTAGTTTCTAGACTGGATATGTGCAATTCACTTCTATATGGCCTTCCTTGTACTCAAATTGAACGTCTTCAACGTATTCAAAACTATGCTGCTCGTGTTATTACCTCAACTAAAAAGTCCTGCCATATAACGCCGATTTTAAAAGAATTACACTGGCTACCAGTAAGCAGTAGGATTAAGTATAAACTTTTGCTTTTCGTGTGTAAATCGCTCACCAGTAATGCCCCTGCATATATTGGTGATTTTCTCAGCTCATACAATCCTCCTCGAAAACTCCGGTCTTATAATTCTAGCCTCCTTATTGAGCCCATTTCCAAACATTCATGGGGAGACCGATCTTTTTCACATGCTGCCCCTCGTCTATGGAACAAACTGCCTGCACTAGTAAAATCATCCGTTTCTTTGACCCAATTTAAAAAACAACTGAAAACACATCTCTTCAAACAGGCATTTGATTCAATGGTTTAATTATTGTTATTTTTGTTTCCTTTTTATTAGGATGTTTTTTCTTAAATATTGCATTTGTATTATTGTATTCTATACCACATGTTCTAGAATTCTCTCAACTTAGGTTTACATTTTAATTTATGTTGTTGTTATTGTATATTAATTTATGCTATTGTTTGTATTTTAGCGCCATGAGCACTTCTGTGGATTTGTGCGCTTTATAAGTTTTCATTATTATTATTATCATTATTATTATTATTATTATTATTATTATTATTATTATTATTATTATTATTATTATTATTATTATTATTATTTTTATTATTATTATTATTATTATTATTATTATTATTATTATTATTATTATTATTATTATTATTATTATTATTATATGAGATGTTTGACATTCAACCAAAGGACCAGAGGGATCTGAGAAAGATCAAAAGTCCTGCGAGGAGTTTGTGGCGGGCTTTTTAGCTTTCCACATGAAGCTGGAGGGAAGTGAAGAAGTTGAAATCGAACGGGCCCACCACACTCCGGGAAACCATCAATCTCGCGCCGGGTCCGGTACTCAGACTCGCCCACGACTAATTCATTTCAAGCTCCTCAGGTATACGGACAGAAAATTCATTCTCAAAAACGCCGCCCGAACCTTGAAGAACAATCCCTACAAAGGAGCTAACATCTACATCACCGATGACGTCACCTCAAGGATCCGGGCAGGCAGAAAATGTCTCAGAGAGGATCATCTCCAATCCATTCGTAATGACTCAAGGGTACAGTTCGCCCACATCCCTATGTCCGTCCCGCAGTAATCTCCTACAAACTGAAAAGCGGTCCGTTCAAGACCTTTCGGCTTGGGGAAGCAACCCCCATCTCCTGGCTTGTTTTCTTCATAGTACAACCCACGTCAGCTGAGTAATTTTCTTCTGAGTGTTATCACAAGATTTCTTTAAATTTAATTGTATATTATTTTTCACAAATCAATCTTATTGGAATGTACTTGTGTTATTTTCTTGTAAATCAAGTAACCCCATGTTGCTTTATATTGTGGTGCCATTTTGTTCCCTTTGCATTCATCAGTCTGTACACAGTGCATCTTCTTATTCTTAGCTTGATACATGTAATCACCCCATTGTACTTAATCAGTCTGCTTGTCCGTCGTCACCAATTTGAATTCATTTCACACAATGAGTGCTAACGAAAGCGCAAGTAGTGACGACAGTAGCTCTGAGCCATTGAATGACACTACTCTTCGTTTCAATGATTGTGGTTTTAACCCGACAATTCTGAATTCAGCGGATCCTAGTCAGCTTTCATTTAACACCTGTTGTGCTCAATACCTGTCAGAAAGACAACTCAGAGATAAAACAAAGGAATTAGAAATTGACTCCTTTTCAATCTTCCACGCCAATATCAGAAGTGTAAACAAAAATTTTGAAGATCTCACTTTTACTCTAGATGAAATACAACATAAGTTCCACATTATCGGTCTTACTGAAACATGGCTCAAAAGCACCCCGCATTCTATGTTATCCATTCCTGGATATAAATGTGAGCACAAAAATAGACCTATGCAAAATGGCGGTGGTGTCATGTTATATGTAAAAGACTCATTGCAATACACCATTCGGCCCGACATTGTTAGTGCTTCAGGAAGTTTTGAATCCATTTTTTTAGAAATCGGTACAAATACAAAGAAAACTATCATCATAGGTTTAATTTACAGACCTCCCGGTCTTGCTGTTTCTAACTTTTCCGAAGAAATGGATGAAATTCTTAACAAACTAACGACTGAAAACAAAATCTGCTACATTTTAAGGGGATCTCAATATAAACTTACTTAAGAGTGATTCCCATAATCCAACTCGCGAGTTTTTGGATATCTTATATTCACACTCCTTTCGCCCCACTGTAGACAAACCAACAAGAATAACGTGCAATTCAGCTACTCTTATTGACAACATTTTCACCAACAGCGTAGACTCTCATCAGGCAGAAATTATTACTTCAGGTCTTAGTGATCATTTGCCAATTGTATTGTTCGGTCCCAGTTTTGTTAAAGTTAAAAACTCAAATATGTTTTATTGGAAACGGGATACCAGAGATCGAAATGTCTCCTTCATGAAACGTGAAATGGACACAATCCAATGGGATGAAATTGTTAATAAAACTGAAGATGTAAATGAATGTTACTCCCGGTTTGTTACAAAATTAAATGAAGTGTTTGATAGATATGTTCCATATAAACGATTCAAATGTAAGAAATCAGTGTGCAATCCCTGGATGACCAAGGGTCTGTTGAAATCAATCAGACGAAAACACAAGTTGTATAAATGCTATCTCCGAAACCCAAATGAATCTAACAAAAGAAAGTATGATAAATACAGAAACAAGTTAACAACTGTAATTAGAGAAGCGAAAAGGATTTATTTCACTGCTTCCTTTGATAAGGAAAAAGGTAATATTAAACAAACATGGACAATTATCAATAATGTCTTGAACAAAAGAATTAAAAAGCCGCCCGGTTCTGATTCATTCCTTGTCAATGGTACGACCGTAGACGACCCAAGACACATTGCTGAGCATTTTAACGATTTCTTTACTAATATTGGTCCTAACCTGGCATCAAAGATTCCAGATTCAAGACTAAACCCCACTGATTTTATCGAAGGTGATTATCCTAATTCTCTTTTTATTACCCCTATAACTAAAAGTGAACTTCTGAAGTGTATTGATGGTTTATCGTCTAACAAAAGTCCTGGCCATGATAAATTAGACAGCTATCTTATTAAAAAGACTGGCACCATTATTGCTGGGCCGTTGCTGAAAATTTTTAACCTATCGCTGGAGTCAGGAATTGTGCCACATGATTTTAAGAAGGCTAAGGTTATTCCTTTGTATAAAAATGGTGACCCTAAATTAATATGCAACTACCGCCCTATTTCTATATTACCATGTCTCTCCAAATTGCTTGAGCGCTTGGTTGCTAATCGTCTTAATACCTTTATAACTAAGTATAATATTCTGCATAACTCCCAGTATGGTTTCCGTGCTAACTTCTCAACCCAAACGTCACTTATAGACCTTGTTGACAAAATCAGTTCGTCTATTGATAAATGTAACCACACTATAGGATTGTTCTTGGACCTTTCAAAGGCATTCGACACTATTGATCATGTTATCTTACTTTCAAAGCTTGAGAGGTATGGAATTAGGGGAAAGGCCTTGGACCGGTTCAAAAGCTATCTCTCTGATAGGAAACAATTCGTTCATTGGAAAGATTATGACTCTACATCTAAAACTATTAAATGTGGCGTACCTCAAGGCTCAATTCTAGGTCCAATACTCTTTCTCTTATATATAGACGATATCTGTAATTCTTCGAAATTGTTTTCTTTAGTCATAGTAACTTAAAGGAGGCAGTTTCAGTAATGAACTCAGAACTGCATAAGGTTTCATTGTGGTTTAAATGTAACAAACTATCAATTAATGAAAAGAAAACTTGCTTTATGTTATTTTCAAATATATGTAAAGATGACAACATCAATATTTATATAAACAACTCTAAAATAAGCCAAGTTAATTCTTTTAGATTTCTAGGTGTTATAATTGACAGCAACCTTACATGGAAGTCTCACTGCCAAAAGATTCACACATCAGTTTCCCAAATTTTGGGTGTTCTACGTAAACTTAAACATATTCTGCCTAGAAATGTGCTTTTCTCTATTTATAATACGCTGGCATTGCCCCACTTTCAATACGGGATTCTAGCCTGGGGAAATACTCATGCTTCTTACCTGAACAAGCTATTAATCGTACAGAAGAAATCCTTGAGAGTTATAGCCAATTCTAGCTTTAGAGAGCACACTGCACCCCTTTTCAAGCAATTTAAAACACTCGATATTTTTAAACTGTATAAATTTTTTCACTAAAATAGTAAAAGACTTCTAGCTAGTAGTCTTTTATTCCTATATGGAAGCACACAAATTCGTCCAACAAGGGTAGTTTGTTTTTCATCATTTACTCGCAACTTCGATGACCAATTGAGCCCAAATTTTCACAGGCTTGTTATTTATGGTTATAATGGGACAAACCAAGAAAGAACACTGTTCTTTGACAATTACCAAACGTGTACCAATTCCCCTTTAAAACGGACTCTAAAAAAAGGGCTCATGCAGTATCACAGTTATTTACCAGTAAACTCAAGTTGAGTAGCGCCTAATGTAATGTATTATTTGTTGTAAATAATATTGATTGTGTGGTCGTCCCTTCTGAAAGTGAAGGCCAGACCATTGTGTGATGGCGTCACTGCCTAAGCTGGACTAATTTATCTCCAATAGAGCTGCCGGCAAACTCAAAGCCTTCAGAGTATTTTAGGAAGTCCCTTAAAGGCATTGGACACCATTGGTAGTTACTGAAAATAATTTTTAGCATGAAACCTTAACGAGTAATGGGGGAGAGGTTGATAGTATAAAAGATTGTGAGAAATGGCTCCCTCTCTGAACAAACGTAGTTTTTCGAGAAAGAAGTAATTTTCCACGAATCTGATTTCGGTATCTCAGAATTAGATTTTGAGGTCTCGAAATCAAGCATCTGAAAGCACACAAGTTCGTGTGACAAGGGTGTTTTTTCTTCCAGTATTATCTCGTAACTTCAACTACCAATTATTGAGCTTAAATTTTCAAAGGTTTGTTTAGACAACTGTGAGGACTGGTCTTTGACAATTTTACCAATAGTGTCCGGTGTCTTTAACAACAAAAACAAAACAAAGCATGTAAAGTATTTTAGGATATTGTTAATATTGATTGTGGGATCAACACGACCATTTTGTCCTTGGATGTCAGGCCATTATTGGCAATTACTCTGCCCTTAAGTATCGATTAAAACCTGCTTCCGTCGATGCTGGTTTCGTCTTAAAGGCATCGGACTTAATTTGGTAATCTTTCAAAGACCAATATTCTCACTTGTGGTTTTCCAACATAATGCATCAAATAAATAATCTTTACAAATGTTAGCTCAGTTGGTATCGAATTTGAATAAGATAATGAAAGAAAAAAAGACCATTGTTGCATTAATTTGTGTGCTTTAAGATGCATGATCTCCATAAACAGTCGCCATCCTACATATCTGACTTACTACAGCTGCAACCACAACACAGACAGCTTAGATCATTCACATCTTCCCATCAGTTTATTGTGCCCATCCAGAACCCATGCTGTGTCATTTGCAGATCGCTCACTCTCCTGTGAGAAAAATTTAAATAACACTTAAATTGTTGAAGTTATTTCCCATGCTGTGTCATTTGCAGATCGCTCACTCTCCTGTTTTGGACCAAAAGAATGGAACACTCTCCCTAAACCACACCAAGGATACTAACAAATTCACAATTGGTCCCAGGCGTATAACAATACTAATTGTGGCTTCTTATAATTATAGCGCACATGTCCGTCACTCAGTGACGACTTCTGGCGTTGTAACATACAGTATTTCCTGCCAGATTGTGGGACTACGTTTTGAATTATGAGACCTAATTCTGATAGCACCATGTAATGTTTTACAAGGTGCTGTGGCGCAATTTGCTGCTGATCGTTCTATTCCAAGGAATATTTTTGAGAAAAATTTAAATAACACTTAAATTGTTGTTATTTTCCTTATTGCGTTGGATAACAAATTTAAAATGCTAGATTTAACAAACAAAACGCTGGATCCAACACTGTCAAAGTGGTCACTCACCGAACACATGCAAGTTTTGGATTAAACTCTTTAGTTTTTAGAGTGTACGTGTTCAAAAGGAGATTATTTACTGAAATAATGAAGATGTGTTTGACAAACATATGAACAAAGCGGACGTCCACTTTCGGACTGAAAATTCAAAAGACTCTTGCTTTTATCTGGACAGGAAAAAAAGTACACGATTTGGTGTTAAAGAAAGGACTTGAAACTATTCTCATTTTAGTTAACCTTATTTTCTGAAATCAACTTAATGTATGTAAACCTTAGATGAGTGAATAAAACAAAAAACCTTTTTGTTTTGAATGACAATTAACTTTCAATTGGTACCTGTTAGTGTGGACCTTGTATAAAACATTGTTGTGCATGATAAGCAACATGTGCGTCTCTTAGGATACCCGAGCAACATAGGCAAAAAGGTGACATTAATGGGTGGAGCTTATTACTGCGTTCAAATTAGTTGCGACCAAAGACTTTGTTCACTTGATGTCGAAGAATAACTGTCAGTGTCAGCAACCGACAGCCAAGGGGGAAAGATAAACTCATAATTTTTATCTATGAAACGTTTTCTGAAAAACCATCAAAACAATCCACAATCATTTATCATGGAAATTATAACCACAATCTTGTTTCTGATTTTGATGGCACAAACCTGCCAGGGAAAACACCAACGGCTGGTCGAAACGTTCTACCTCAGTGAAAACCGAGCCTTACTGAATCATGTGTTTCAGTGGAAGACTGTGTCTTCCACTGTGATCTGTGGGGGAGACTGCTCTATGGATACACAGTGTGCGTCATTTAACTATCACACCATAGGAGGTATTTGTGTGCTGAATATTGCCAGCAGAGCTCACCGTCCTGGTGACTTGTTGCGATTCAAGGAAGCGCATACTACGATGACAACTTGGACACTTTGTCATTTTCACTACCCATCACTTTAAGCAGTAACGGCAGTTGTTTAGAGTTGTATCAAGCTGGTTACCGCAGCAATGGCATATACACCATCGTTCCTCCACGCCTGACTAATGTGTTACAGGTCGACTGTGATATGGAGACAGATGGAGGAGGCTGGATCGTGTTCCAAAGAAGACAAGATGGCTCAGTTGACTTTTATCGTAACTGGACTGATTACCAATCCGGTGTGGCGGTTTCAACTTTCCGCCGTGTTCAGTTTTCCGAATGACCAAATACGGTAACAATACGTCATGCGATGCCTGCGCGCAGCAAGCGAAAGTAGTCCATTTTTAGTGCCGTATTGAGTCATCCGTGTTACTCTCCGGTAGCTGTCATGGCGGCGTCCGCGAGTACAACGAGCGGCGAACGCGTGGATCGTATGAGAGAATTTGGTGTGAAGACCAAGCAAATTATCCTGTATTTATACCGAACGAGCGTCAGAGAATCAGAAGAATTTTTTATTATTCTGGTTTAGTTTATTAAATTTATTTATTACCGTTTTTTATTTTATTTTATTTGTTTAGTTATTTTTTTTATTTCACTGAACTACAGTACTTGACAGGGTACTCGCGGCGGTATTTTTGTCTGGCTACGTCACCCGGAAAACTGAACACGCCGGAAAGCTAAAACCGTTCGAACAACGTGTTGAAATGTCCGGCTACGTCACCCGGAAAACTGAACACGGCGGAAAACTGAAACCGCCACACCGGGTTTGGTGATCTAGAGAATGAGTTCTGGCTGGGGAATGATATCCTACGTGACCTTACTGGGTCAGGTCAATGGCAGCTCAGAGTAGATATGGAAGATTGGGAGTCCAGAACGAAATGGGCTTCTTATGGTGAGTTTGCTGTTACAGGTGACGAGTACACTCTCCAGGTTGGTTATTATGATGCCCAGAGTACAGCAGGTGATTCAATGTCAGGTCATAATGGCCGTCCATTCACAACGAAGGAT
This sequence comes from Asterias rubens, assembly GCF_902459465.1. Classification (NCBI taxonomy): domain Eukaryota; kingdom Metazoa; phylum Echinodermata; class Asteroidea; order Forcipulatida; family Asteriidae; genus Asterias; species Asterias rubens. The sequence goes on from NW_022985696.1 coordinate 486,826, forward strand.
CAGGACAATGATGCAAAGTCAACCAATTGTGCCAAGCTATATAAAGGTGGCTGGTGGTTCACTCTCTGCTTTCTGGCTCATCTGAATGGTAGCTGCAAATCCTATAGCCAATTGTGCCAAAGATCGTGAAGGGGCCTGGTGGTTCACTCTCTGCTTTCTGGCTCATCTGAATGGTAGATGCAAATCCTATAGCCAATTGTGCCGAGGTATATGAAGGTGCCTGGTGGTTCACTCTCTGCTTTCTGGCTCATCTGAATGGTAGATGCAAATCCTATAGCCAATTGTGCCGAGGTACAATGTATATGAAGGTGCCTGGTGGTTCACTCTCTGCTTTCTGGCTCATCTGAATGGTAGATGCAAATCCTATAGCCAATTGTGCCGAGGTATATGAAGGTGCCTGGTGGTTCACTCTCTGCTTTCTGGCTCATCTGAATGGTAGATGCAAATCCTATAGCCAATTGTGCCGAGGTATATGAAGGTGCCTGGTGGTTCACTCTCTGCTTTCTGGCTCATCTGAATGGTAAATACTACCAACAAGGCAATTGTTCCGAGGATCGTGAAGGTGCTTGTGGTGGTTCACTCTCTGCTTTCTGGCTCATCTGAACGGTAAATACTACCAACAAGGCAATTGTGCCGAGGATCGTGAAGGTGCCTGGTGGTTCACTCTCTGCTTTCTGGCTCATCTGAACGGTAAATACTACCAACAAGGCAATTGTGCCGAGGATCGTGAAGGTGCCTGGTGGTTCACTCTCTGCTTTCTGGCTCATCTGAATGGTAAATACTACCAACAAGGCAATTGTGCCGAGGATCGTGAAGGTGCCTGGTGGTTCACTCTCTGCTTTCTGGCTCATCTGAATGGTAAATACTACCAACAAGGAGAAGTGTCACGTGGACATGGAATACAATGGTACTGATGGAAAGGATATGAATACTCCCTGAAGAAATGCAGCATAAAAATAAGGCAAGTTGTGTAACTATCAACTCGTTCAACAGAGAAAGGGATAAGTGGAACGACTGGAGCTGGGACTATGAATAAAGTTATTACTCCCTCAAATAAAAAGGAAACAAAAGGGTTACGACGAGTTCTTTCACGGCCGTTAAAAACAGGCGGGGTCGTTGCCTTGTGATACCGCTCCAGCCGGAGGCGAGGGCCTTTACCACACGGCATCGACCCTGCTAAGATTTGAACGGCCGTTAAAAGAACGAGTCACTTATTATTTTATTTCCATTCATAAAAGCCTTTTGGGTTAAAAGGGGTAATTAAAGTAAGAAACTCTGCAAACTTATCCGTTTCCGACGTGCTTGAGCTCTGTATCTATGACGTCCATGTATTGCACTGCAAACGCCTAGTTTCCGGATCTGTTTTTGCGCGTTGTAGTCTTGGTGCAAGACGTATTCGTTTTCTTTTCACACACAGCGCGGCCAAATCACCGACAGCGCCCGCATCGCCCGTAAAAAGAAACGTCTTGCACTAAGACTAGCGCGTAGTATCTGAATTCAACCGGTTATAAACTGAGCTCCAGCTGGTCATTATCAACCGTTTAAACACCCCCACGTGCGCTCTCCACCACGAGAATAGCGAAACTGTCTGAGGTATTTATGAATGCAGCAAAAAAGTACGGCAATGGAACATGAATTGATTGACTCGTTGACTTGGAAAGGATTTTGTTGCTGCTGGAAAAAATGCTCCGACACTCTCCATAATTATGAGGTATCAACAGGGATCAACAGCACAATTATGGTAGGCTTTTTAAATCAAGTTAGCATTGTATCAATTGAAAAAAAAGGGGGAAGAAATCCAAAAATTAAAAACAAAAAAGCTTTCAACAAAAAAGTTTTGAAATCAAAAGGCAAAGTCCTTGAACAACAGATTGCTGACTACCTGTTAAGCCCGGTACGCCACACTGTAGTTGCATTTAAATATGAATAGTCATTGGCTGTAGCGTGTGAATGGTGGTACATGTACCAAGGACATTTTTTTTAGACTAAGAAATAAAAATATTTTGCCAACTTTTTTTAGGTGATATGAAGAAAATACGACAAATAAATAGTTCAGTCTTTTGACAACCAATGGGGGGGGGGGGGGGGGGGGGGGTCAAAGAGAAGTGACTATAGGTCATGCAGAGTAAGTTAACTACAAAAGAAAATGTAAGTCAGGATGGACTTCACTGTCAAGTTTTTGAATTGTATATATATAAATAAAGAAAAAAGAATTGCATCGGGGATAAAGCATATTTATTTTGTTTTTTTTATCCATAAGACACCGATGTGTGTTAGCACTGTTTCCTCAGTTTTTACCGGAGTTCTGTGAGTAATACATACCCGTGATTTGTTTTTACACATACCTCGTGTATAAGTACTGAGTATACAATGCTAATACACATCGGTGTAAATGGGTAAAAATCAAAATGAATATCTTATAAAGGGAATCAATGTGTGTTGAATTTTGTCAATATCATTATTTGATATCTGATATAAAAAGTCGCATCCCCTTAAGGTGATCCCCTGTCTGCCGCTTCGCAGGTTGTATCGTTACCCGGGTGTGATACCTGGCTACACGGCAGTTTGCGGTTTAATGGCTTCTGACAGGCACCCCCCCGAACAAAGATATTGACAAAATTGGGAGACCACCAACATAGGGATAGATAGCTCAGTTGGTAGAGCGCCGGCACGTTAAACCGGAGGTCGTTGGTTCAAATCCCGCTCTAGTCAATTTGTCTTTGTTCAATCCAAAAACTTTTTACTGGTGTTATATCATCCGTTATAACACCCCCACGTGATGCCCTCTCGACCAATCAGAATGGATAATCTGTCTTAGGTATTTATGAATGTAAGTTGATTGCATGGTTCATATGACCATCGCAACTTGAATGTCGGTCCATTATGGTGGTGAATACTCTGCCTAACTATGGGTAGGGAGTAAAAAACAAGAGACCTAATTATAGAACGCTTCTGTCAGTGTTTTCAAAGAGCAACTGTTTTATAATCACTCTCTCGAGAGAATCGTGTCAGTCGTTAGCGGGAACAGTACACACCAGCCAATCAAACCCACAACACACGACGCCAGGCGTTTGTTTCCAAGCTTTGTTGATTTTTCTCCCCCCCCCCCCCCCCCTCTCACTTTCTGTTATTGCTGTGGAAACGGTGACGTCAATGGGCAGAGCTTTTGCCTAAAAATTGTTTGCAGCCAAATATTTGGTTCATTTGATCCGTCGAATACTAGCTATCACTGTCAGGGCAATTTCCAACCGACAGTTAAGGAGGAACATTAACAAAACGTTTTTACTTTGCTACGTTTCTGAAAAGAAAAAAAAATTCCACAAACAATCACCATGGAAGTGATGATCATAATATTTGTTCTGATTTTGATGGTAAAGACCTGCCATAGTGTTAACCGACGGTTCATCGAAACGTTCTACCTGGCTGAAAACCGAGCCTTACTGAATCATGTGTTTCAGTGGAAGACGGTATCTTCACCCGTGATCTGTGGGCGAGACTGCTCTATGGATCCACAGTGTGCATCATTTAACTTTCAGACAAATCATGTTTGCCTGTTGAATAATGCTAGCAAAGCTCACAGCCTAAATGACTTTGTTGAGATTCAAGCGAGTGCCTACTATGATGACAACTTGGACACTTTGTCATTTTCACTATCCAGCACTACAAGTTACAGTAGTTGTCTGGAGTTGTATCAAGCTGGTTACCGCAGCAATGGCATATACACCATATACCCTTCAAGTCTGGCTGATGGGTTACAGGTCTACTGTGATATGGAGACAGATGGAGGAGGCTGGATTGTGTTCCAGAGGAGACAAGACGGACTAGTTGACTTTTACCGCACCTGGGCTGACTACCAATCTGGGTTTGGTGATCTGCAGAGTGAGTTCTGGTTGGGGAATGATATCCTGCGTGACCTTACTGGATCGGGTCAATGGCAACTCAGAGTAGATATGGAAAATTGGGAGTCCAACACAGCTTGGGCTTCTTATGGTGAGTTTGCTGTTACAGGTGACAAGTACACTCTCCATGTTGGCTCATATAATGCTCAGAGTACCGCGGGCGATTCACTGTCAGCTCATAATGGTTACTCATTCACAACAAAAGATCAGGATAATGATTTAGATGAGGATATAAATTGTGGTGCGAATGTTAAAGGTGCCTGGTGGTTTGGGGCTTGCTTTAAGGCCCACCTGAACGGTAAATACTATCCACAGCGAGATGTGCCAAACTCACTTGGAATACTATGGCCGGAGTGGACAGGATCATGGGAATACTCCCTGAAGAAATGCAGCATGAAAATACGGCAAGCTTTGTAACTCTTGACTCGTTGATCAGGGACAGGGTGTGTATAAACCTTTGTTTATGACCGGTAAAAAGTGTTAATTCATGGGCGTGACACGCGACCTGGCACCTGTTCTTATAAAAGACAGTTTCTTCATTCCTATTGGTCGAGAGCAACAGCTGAAAAAGTTGTGCCACATCACGCGATAAGAGCGACGCGCACAGCATTCCCTTATTAGGAGTTGTTTACCCGAGGTCGGCGGAGGGGGCTTTACCATTTCATAGCTGGAGGGGTGTTGTGTTGTGTTGAAAGAGATCATTTAACAATATTATAATTTTTTCATTTATTTTACTTTTTGACCAAAAAGTGATGATGTTTTTGACCGAAAGGTATTAATGAACGGGAATCAAAGTGTGGTGAATCGGTTTTTAACTAGGTTTAAACCCGCCGAGGCCTGGTTCTTGATAATTTACCTCCACTTCGTCTCGGTAAAATTATCAAGAACTAGGCCGGCTTCGTTGGGATTAACCCACTAGTTAAAAACCTCTGTACCACACATTGATTCCCTTAAGTACAACAAGTAATAATATATCAACTCAAACTCTTACAAAATGGAACATGAATTGATTGACTCAGTGATCTGGAATTTTTTTTTTACATTATAATTTTATATCAATTGAAGAGGAATCAAGGGCGCTACTCCCGTGGCGACCACCCGACGTGTGCATTACTTTAACCCGTTTTTTCTTCTTTCTATTATTTTGTTTAAAGAAATTGTGAATTGTATCGTTGATGCACACTAAAAGGCAAGTTTCATGTTTAGTTACATACAATTGAATTGAAAAAATAAAATCGAAAACAAGGCTAAAAACAAATTCTATAAATTCAACATGAAAAATATTTAAAAACTAGGCTTTAATGTCTTTGAAAAAAAATAATTATTTAACTTGTTGTTATAGTGTATACAAATAATTGTGTTAGATTATAACAGATGTTAAATTTGCATCGGGGATAAAGAACACTAATCATGGTCTCCACCCACACACCGATGTGCGCCAGCACTGCACACTCAGCAATTTCCCGAGTCCTGTGAAAAACCCGCTGCCAAAAACATAGGATTCGAACTGCCTCTAGCTGCCGGGCAACCTCGGTAGTCTAGTTGGTTAAGACACTGTTCTAGAATTGCAAGGGTCTTGGGTTCGAATCCCACCCGAGTAACATCGGTGTGTGGGTGTGGAGACCAAGATTAGTGTTTTAGATTAGGTGCAATACATGGCACATGAACGTTTTACAGTGATACTCAAATTACCTGTTTTCGTAAAGGCCGAGTTATAGTCGGTCGCGCGATGGTCGGGTGTCGGAAATCTGGACGCGCGATCATAAAAAGACACGGTTTTTAGGCCTCAGTCTTAGGATTGCGCGCAAGATTTCCGTCGCGCGACCATCGCGCGACCGACTATAAACCGGCCTTAAGACTTTTAATTTACATTTTTATTTTTTATTATTTTTTAACTATGCTTACTTTTGTGGAGTGTTGTCCAGTGTCTTTATTATGGATAAAAACAAAAAGTATTACAAATGTTCAACAGAGTGTTTCAGAAAAGACTTTTTGAAATTGCATTTTCTTTAATTGATTGTTTATGTGCACAAGAATATTTTAGTAGTATAAATACATGGCACGTGAATGGCTTACAATATATTAGTTATCTAAGTGATTTGTGTAGAACTTTTTGGAGAAAATGCATTTTAAAAACAACGGTTACAAACGCTTTTAATAGACCAACTCGTCCGACCCAAGGCAACGTGTTCCTTTAAGAAAAGACCTGTCAAATGAATAATTACCTTTTTAATAGCATCAAAAATATATTTGTTAATAACTATACGATCATTCACTCATCAAATTGCAGAACGACAAACTCAACAAACTCAAATTAATGGACAGGAAATCTCAACAACTTTGGATTAAGAAAATAAATTATCAGACATTTTCAACAGGGTAATTCAGACAAAACTTTTTAAGCGAAGTCTATATCTTATGTATTTAAATAATTATTCGGTTAGTGAATAAAACAAAAATCACTTCTTGATTGACAATTAGTTTTCACATTGAGTCGAGTGTGGACCTTGTTGTGAATGAACTGTTCGCACATTCAGATGCCGGTCACGCGCGGATCCAGGATTCTTTTAACCAGAGGGCAAAACCTTGTAGCCATAATATATTGTAGCAAATTCGTGGAAATTACTTCTTTCTCGAAAACTATGAGCCATTTCGTACAACGTTTTATACCATCAACCTCTCCCATTACTCGTCACCAAGAAAGGTTTTATGCTAATAATTATTTTGAGTAATTACCAATAGTGTCCACTGCTTTTAATCGCAAGGTTTCACTTTAGTCAAAACAATGCTAATCGTTGACGGACAACATTAATTCGACACAAAGTTCAAAATACAACGCTCTTTTGACTAGGTCAAAGGTCATTGGGAACCAATGCTTCCCAATCTACGGCTGTTCCATGTTTGATTTGTTGAAATTAAAGACACTGGACACTATTGGTAATTGTCAAAGACCAGTCTTCTCACTTGGTGTATCCATGGAGGAAGAAATTGTGATCCCAACATATGCATAAACAACAAACCTGTGAAAATTTGAGTTCAGTTGGTCGTCTTAGTTGCGAGATAACTATGAAAGAAAAAAAACCCACCCTTGTCACACGAAATTGTGTGCTTTCATTCATATGCTTCATTTCGAGACTTCAAATTCTAAATCTGAGGTCTTGAAATCAAAGTCATGGTAAATTCTTTCTCAAAAACTACTCTACTTCAGAGGGAGCCGTTCCTCACTATGTTTCATACTACCAACCTCTCCCCATTACCAGTTACTTTTTCAGCTATTGAAGCCCAACCCACCCGTAGAAGTAATGACAAGTTACTTATCTTCCAATAACGCAACTAAACAAACAGTGTATGTAGATATTATATTTACTGTTTATTTTTTACCACTACAATAAAAAGAAAAGAACACTATCCCTCCAAATTACTTGAAGTTATTTTTGAGAAAAAAATATTTAAAAACAGCGAACCTGCCAGCATGATTCAATTATTTGGCTCGCAATTTTGTTTTCCCGTCATACCACATGCTGGCCATAACAGACACGCATAAGGTATGGGTGATTTCCTGGATCCCCTCCACTGTTGACCCTGTGGCCAGCATGTGGTACGAACAAAAAATTGCGTCCTGCTCATAGACCTTCTTCACGATGTCACCATCTTGGTCATGTTCCCCGTTTCCATAACAGTAATGAATGCTAACACTCATTAACCAAACATGGCACCAGGCTATTATTTCATCAAGCCTCAGTTTGGTTACAATGAGTTGGAATGGAGTAAAAACAAGATGGCCACACCGTGATAAAGGTCTATAGCCTTATCAAAGGCTCTTAACACAACCACCACACTCAGAATTCACCAGGGCCCAATTTCATAGCGCTGCTTAGCGGCCGATTTTGTGCTTACTGTGCAATTTCTATTTCAAAGCGCTTCTAACCGTAAGCACACGAAAAAGGCAAGCTAACCTTCCGGTGCTTACCGCTCGAAAATAAATAACGTCACAATGTAAATCCACGGTATACACGCAATATGGCCGCCCATTTTTTCTGCTAACCTGTGAAATACACTAAGGGTATTAGCAAATTTTCTTCTACCGTAAACACGCAAATTTGCTTATCGTAAAGCAGCGCTATGAAATTGGGCTCAAGTAGTGTAGCATAAATTACGTATAACAACAAACTGCACAGTACTTCAGGCAGCACTTGATAAACAGTATACCTTGGGGTCAAAGCATAATTTCATGGCCCTGCTTACCGCCGAATTCTGCGCTTACGATCACGATTCCCCGCTTACGTGCAAGCGCCGAATTTCTTCGCTAGCCTTGTAAGCTTAGAATGCCTAGTAACGTGAAGTACGCACGCGCAGAAGCCCAAATTCGCCGCTAACCCGTGAAATACACTTGCCGTTAGCACAGAATTCTCTGCTTCCGTAAGCGCCGATTCTGTGCTTACGGTAAGCAGAGCCATGAAATTGGGCCCTGAAGCTTCAATGTGCAAGGTGGAAAAACCTTAAAAACAACACGTTTAGAACCCACACCTGGACAACTTGGCTGATAGAGCCCGAGTTCAGCGAGTCAGACTGCGCGTCCATTACATAAAAATGCTTTGAAAAGAACGTGATATAAAAGAAAACCCTGACATCAGGAAAAAGCAGACGACTCTTTAAAACGTTCAGTTTGTCATGAGCTAAGCACAGAAAAAATCCTGGTTAGAAAAAAAAACCAAGTCACCAGCCAACATTTCATCCAGTTTAAAATGTTACGACTGATGGCCGGCTTAATTTTTTTTGCTCAGCAATAAAAAATCTCCTCAGAAGTTTTTTAGGCTTGACATCATTTGTCCGTCTTGGGTTTCTTTAAGACACCCACTGATGGATCATTTGTCCGTCTTGGGTTTCTTTAAGACACCCACTGATGGATCATTTGTCCGTCTTGGGTTTCTTTAAGACACCCACTGATGGATCATTTGTCCGTCTTGGGTTTCTTTAAGACACCCACTGATGGATCATTTGTCCGTCTTGGGTTTCTTTAAGACACCCACAGATGGATCATTTGTCCGTCTTGGGTTTCTTTAAGACACCCACTGATGGAATGACGGTTGTCTTTATGCCGGAGGTCACGGGAGCGAAGACGGGCGGTACACCCACGGGGTTCGTTACTAAGGCGTTGACGAGGCTGACTTGGGGTCTCTGAATCATGGTTATTGGGAATGTTGGGATGGGTGTGGGCAGAGGGAGGAGGGGTCTTGATGTCACCTCGGAAGGGACCACACCCCACTTGGATTTCCTTTTTCTCTCGGGTTCATCTGCAAAGATGAGATCACCACCAAAAAAGTAGAAAAGGGATGGTACATTAATTACATCGCAAAACCCACTACCAGTAGTAAAACTGATAGCTCAGCTAGTTCTCAAAGAACAAAACTTCGCAACGACACCTCAAAAAATCCAAATAAAATCACCTTAAAAGCAGTGGACACTATTGGTAATTACTCACAGTAATTGTTAGCATAAAACCTTACTTGGTAACAAGTAATGGGTAGAGATTGATAATTAAAAAACATTGTGTGAAACGGCTCCCTCTGAAGTGAAGTAGTTTTCGAGACGGAAGTAATTTTCATCGAATTTGATTTCGAGACCTCAGATTTAGAATTTGAGGTCTCGAAATCAAGCATCCGAAAGCACAAAACTTTGTGTGACAAGGGTGTTTTTTTTCTTTCATTGTTTTCTCGCAACTTCGATGACCGATTGAGCTCGAATATTCACAGGTTTGTTATTTTATGCATATGTTAAGATACATGTACACCAAGTGAGAAGACTAGTCTTTGACAATTACCAATAGTGTCCACTGCCTTTAATCACTAGCTAGAGTGTTTGGAAGGGTATCCTCATGTCCAATACCTTAATACAAATATTTCAAGTGAGAACAAAACCCAAATCACTAAGTTATCACACAAGCGCGAGTGGAATACGGAAAAATATAGCACTTCTGCGCTATATTTTCCGTATTTCCACGAACGCGCGTGTGATAACGTATTTATCTTCAAGCAAACTTGGGGCATGACCACAGACAGTGCAAAAAATACATTCTACACTTTGCGTGTTGACATACATGAAACTGGAAGATAAATATGTTATAACGCGCGTTCGTGGAATACGGAAAAATATAGCGCGTCTGCGTCGCATATCCAAATATATCCATATAGGCCAAAACGCCGAAGCACTATACTTTTCCATATTCCACTCGCTCTTTTGTGATAACATGTTTAGGGAGTATTTACCTGTTGAGGTAGCTGACAGTGAGTGACTGGTCGTGATTGAGAGCAATGGTTGAACAGCAGACATTGTAGGAAGAGTAACCATTACTGAGGATGATGTGGTTGTACCCGTCACACCAATAGTTGGGATGATCGTTGCTACTGGCCCTCCAATGGGCGTCTTCCTCGCCATACCCATCTTAAACTCAACTTTGGTTCGTTCTTTCTTTTCCTTTTCTCGTCTTGCCATGTCCTCTTTTTGCGCCTTAGCTGAAAAGGAGATTTGTTTATTAAGGGTAAACGCCATGAACAAGTATTGTCATTATTAAAATACATCACACAGAGTAAAGTAACAAGCGTGTTTTTTCTTTCATTATTCTCTTGAAAATTTGACGACAAATTGAGCCCAAAATTTAAAGCATAGAGTACTTTGTGAGATGGCCGAATAAATAATAATAATAATACAAATAATATTAATACATCCCGTGAAAGTACTGGTCTTTATGGTCTTTACTGGTTATACGTCTCTGGACATTTTCAAAACTCTGCTAAAAACCCACTTTTTCAAAATTTCTTATGAGTGACTTTCTGTCTGTTTTTAACCATTTATTTTTGCCAACACGTTTATGTAATTCAACATGTTCTTTTTCAACGTACCCTTATTTCTTTCCAAGCTTCGTAATTTGTATTTTTGTTTTGTTACTCTCTTTGCTTGTTTTATGCGCCTCGGAATAAGTTTAGTCTTAGATAGATGGCGATTTATAAGTTTGAATTATTATTATTATTATTATTATTATTATTATTATTACGGTCACAGTTTGTACCTTTAAAGGCAGTGGACACTATTGGGTATTGCTTGAAATAATTGTTAGCGTAAAACCTTACTTGGTAACGAGTAATGGGGAGCTGTTGATAATATAAAACATCCCTCTGAGGTTACGTATTTTTCAAGAAAGAAGTTATTTTCCACAAACAGTTGGGATTGTGGACTTACCGAGTGCCTCATAGTAGGAGTTCTCATCCCATCCATGGGAATCATAGACGTCACTCGGATAGTTGCTCCCAAGCTCATCTATCCGTAGGTAGGAGATGAGTTTGTCGTAAATGCTAAAACAACAAATCAGCAAAAATAAAAAGAGTTTTTTTATGAGGGGCTCTAAGGTTGAATTCATTCAGATTGACGCCCTGTTACCCTGTTACATCTCGCACCAAACGTCTCAGCAGATACTTGTTTTGTGTCTACAATCTGCACTATTGTGTTGTGTTTTTGTTTTTGTTTTGTTTTTGGTTTTACTGCGCCTTGAACACCCAGCAGGGTGGATATGTGCGCATTACAAGTCTTATTATTATTATTATTATTGTACAATAAAGCCATGGGACATTTCAGTACACAGTATTGTCAAAAGGCCCACACTTTGTCTATCACAACATATATATATATAAAATAACAAACCTGTGAAAATTTAGGCTCAAACGGTCATCGGAGTCAAGAGAAAATAACGGAAAAACCCACCCTTGTTTCCGCACGTTTCGCCAGTCATGACATGTGTTTACTATAAATCCGTAATTCTCGACAACAAGAAATGATAATTGTTTTAACGTTTTCTCGAAAAGTAAAGCATTTCATGGAATAATATTCAAGAGAAGTCTTTCACCACTACCTACTGTAAACCCTGTAAGTTATTTGTAGATCTGTGAACTTTTTCTTTTTTTTCTGAACCGAAAGGGTCCAATGGCTTTAAAGACACTGTCCACAAATGGTAATTGTCAAAGACTACTGTCCACAAATGGTCATTGTCAAAGACTACCGGTAGTCTTCACAGTTGGTGTATCTCAACATATGCATAAAATAACAAACCTGTGAAAATTTGAGCTAAATAGGTTGTCGAAGTTGCGAAATATTAATGAAAGAAAACACATCCTTCGCACCATTGTCACATGAAGTTATGCGCTTCCAGCAAAAGCTTGACTTCGCGACCTCAAATTCTAAATCTGAGGTCTCGTGGAAAATTACTCCTTTCTCGAAAACTATGTCACTTTAGAGGGAGCTGTTTCTCACAATGTTTTATACTATCAACCTCTCCCCATTACTCGTAATTAAGAAAGGTTTTATGGTAATGATTATTTTGAGTAACTACCAATGGTGTCCACTGCCTTTAAAACAAGATACAAGTTTTGAAAATTTTGTCAATATTTTTATTTGTCTGTTTATTGTTAACTAATTTTAAGCGTTTTTGTCTGTACTGTTTGAATCATGGCCAGTTTTAATTTCCCCAGTGTGGGATAATAAAGTTCTTATCTTATCTTATCTTATGAGAGATCGCATAACATCACAAGGCCCTGGACGGCGTAATCTATGGTGCGGGCTCGGCGAACTGATTTGGGCCATCGACCCAAATCATCTGCCACCAGGGGCTCGTTGCCACATACTCCTTGGGCTGAAACAGGGTTACCCCAACCTCGCTACCATAGGCAGCGCGCCGTATCACCCGATAGCTCTGCGTACTCTCTTACCCCTGGGAGGGAAACTCCGATCTGTGTTTTTGATTGGCTATCATATACGCGCAAAATTTGAAATGCTGTGCATCTCCAAAAAGATCTATACACCGAACCGCGTGCGTATAAAGATGTCTTATTCACTTTAATAATCACGCAACGCTGAACGCCAAGGCAAGTTTATGACTTTTATTTCACACAGCGCATCAAGCGTATGCGCGACTAATGCCCAACACAGAACGGATCAACCACAAGACTAATTGTAATATCCCTTATATTTGGATATTTTGGAGTTACACTTCCAGGGGTTATGATCGAGTAATGCATGCTGGGAAAAAAAGGCGCGACGAGATCGTTCACCCTTGGGAACGAGGTTGAGGGTTACCCCTTCACAATCCATACAGATGAAGGCATGGGTATTATTTACTAGGAGCCTGGCTGGGAGAGCAGGATGCACTACATGTAACTTCCCAAAAGTTTACAAAGCAATTATTGTTAAGTGCCTTGCTCAAGGGCACAGATGTCATGACTGGGATTTGAACCCACAATCTGCTGCTGACAACATCATAAAGCTGCTTACAAACAAAAAGTAGCAAAGAACAACATAATCATGCTTACCAGCCAAACTACCCTGTCACATGTTCAATTTGCAAATGGTACCCAGCTAACTTCTACTTAGCAGAAAATTGTTCAGCAATTTTTTCTGGTTAAGCAGCTCCATGAAATCGGCCCCAGAGCTTGGGTCCAGTGGGATACAACATTTTGAAATGACACTAAAACACAACCCCCAGACATAAAGATAATACAGCCTAGCCTTTAAGGCCCGGTCCCACTGCAGCAATAACGAGAACGATAACGATAACAACGCAAAGTGAACGCATTCCATTGGTTGAATGGGCGTGTGCGTATTCTGCGTGGAGCAATTCATCCAAAAGAACGCGGGCCTTTACCTTGGATTTCTGAAGTCCTTTCTGGTCTGGACCTGGTTCAGATTGAACCCTTTCTTGTAGTAACTGCTAATCTTGTCCTGATAATAGAATAAATCCATGACTTTTAAAGGCAGTGGACACTATTGGTAATTACTCAAAATAAAACCTTTCGTGAAGAGAAATGGGGAGAGGTTGATGGTGTAAAACATTGTGAGAAACGGCTCCCTCTGAATTGCCATAGTTTTCGAGAAAGAACTAATTTGACACGAATTTGATTTTGAGACCTCAGATTTAGAACTTGAGGTCTCGAAATCAACCATCTAAACGCATACAACTTTGTGTGAAAAGGGTTATTTTTCTTTCATTGTTATCTCGCAACTTTGATGACCGATTGAGCTCAAATTTTCACAGGTTTGTTATTTTATGCATATGTTGAAATACACCAACTGTGAAGGCTAGTCTTTGACAATTACCAATAGTGTCCACTGCCTTTAAGTATATGCCAACAAATTTTGAAGAAACAAATCTTGATTTTAAAAACAGAAATCTGTAATGCAAAAATGTTGTATCTTAGCAGATTCTGAGCTTTGGTTAATCTATCTTAAAGACAATGGACACTAATGGTTATTGTCAAAGACCAGTTTTCTCAATTGCTGTATCTCAAAATATGCACACTTAACAAACCTATGAAAATTTGAACTCAACCGGTCATCGAAGTTGCAAGATAATAATGAAAGAAAAAAAACCCTTGTCACACGAAGTTGTGTGCTTTCAGAAGCTTGATTTCAAGACCTCAAGTTCTAAATCTGAGGTCTCAAAATCAAATTCGTGGAAAATTACTTGTTCTACATTTATATGCACACTACGCGCTAGTCTTGGTGCAAGATGTTTCTTGTTTATGGGCAATGCGGGCGCTGTTGGCAAGTTGGCCGCGCTGTATGTCAAAGAAAAAACGAGAACTGCTTGCACCAAGACTAACTACACGCACAATGCATATCCGAAAACTGTCTCAGTAAAAAAAAAAGGCAACACACGTACAGAGCTCAAGATCGTCGGAAAACAGATAAGTTTTTCAAAGTTTCTTACTTTATTACGACCTTTAACCAAAACAGCATTCATGAATGGGAATAAAAGAGTAGTGAGTTGTTCATAAACTGCCGTTTAAAACCTTGCAGGGCATCAATCACACTGCAACGACCCTACCAGTTTTAAACAGTCGTTCAGAACTCTTCACTACCCTTTTTATTCCCTTATTAAAGGAACACGTTGCCTTGGATCGGTCGAGTTGGTCTTTGAAAAGCGTTTGTAAACGTTTTTTTTTTTAAATGCATATGGGTAGAAAGATGTTGTAAAAGTAGAAAACAATGATCCACACAAACATGCCTCGAAATTGCACGGTTTTCCTTTTACCTCGGTGACTAACACGGTCGGCCATTTATGGGAGTCAAATTTTTGACTCCCAGAAATAGCCGACCATGTTAGTTCGCACAGTAAAAGGAAAACCACGCAATTTCGAGGCAAACTTGTGTGGATCATTGTATTCTACTTTTAAAACATCTTTCCAACCATATGCATTTTATAAAAAACGGTTACAAACGCTTTTTATAGACCAACTCGTCCGATCCAAGGCAACGTGTTCCTTTAATAATACCCCAGGTGGATTGCTTACCTGTAGATGTTTAGAGCATCTTCCTGATGGCTCTGGGGGTAATCTTACATCTCCTTCATCCGTACTGCAAGACCGTCTGATGCTCTCCGATAATGCTACCGCCGACTCGGAGTTAACAGACGCCATGAATATGGAATCATCTGCAACCTACATGTATTGAAACAATATGAAACATGAAACAGCAGTAGCCTCATTTGGCTGACTCAGAGTTAACAGACGCCATGAATATGGAATTATCAGCAACCTATTGAAACAATATGAAACATGAAACAGCTGTAGCCTCGTTTGGCTGACTCAGAGTTAACAGACGCCATGAATATGAAATCATCGGCAACCCATTGAAACAATATGAAACATTTGGCCAAGCACTGGTGTTTAAAGGGACAAAAAAGCGCCATCCGGAAATATGAATAAACCTACCTTGGCCAGCCCCTTAATCTGTGGCATTTCATCATCACTGATTATATCAATGTCTTGTATCTCGCCTCCCTCACCAGCCTCTGCTGCTACTTTCTGTAGTCCGCCTTCATCAGTGCCATAGGACACCAGACCTTTCAAAACAAAAACAAAGTAATTAGTGTGTTAGCTCAACTTGGCCAACAAATCCTTTCAAGGGAAGGTATAGGGACACGTTGCCTTGGATCAGGCAAGTTGGAAAGCGTTTGAAACCATTAAATGTAGAATATACATGAAATTATCCACACAACCGTGCTCAGTTTTTCCTTTTACTTTGCGAACCCACACGTTCGGCTGTTTTGTGGAGTCAAAATTGGACTCCTTAAAATGGTGATGCCGTATTAGTTCACAACATCACACAAAGACGTTTCACATGCTAAAATAATGTTCGTCTCCTGAGACGCAAATTATTTTCGTAAATCTGTGGACATTGTGTTTTGTGTCCTGCAAAAAAGTACCCAGACTCTTTAAGGCAAACTCTGAAGTGTTATGCATGAAAGGGTTTTACCTTACACCAGTGCTGTAGCCACGGTGGGCGGTGCTGGGCGGGCCTGCCAAGGACTCACAATTTTTAGCCCAGCACTCTGAGAAAAATACATTATGCCGCCCAGCACAGATTTCCAAACTATTGCATGCATTGATCTGAGACACAGCTAATGATAAGATCAAATGTCACAGAGAAAGAACACAGTCAAAAGGTCATTCTACTTAATGTATGGCTCCCCCCCCCCCCCCATGACATTAAAACAGTATGGAAACCATGCGCCACTTCAGCAATAAGGGTCACATGATTAATGATGAAAATTTTTGCTAGTCCACTTGCCCTTGGTGGACTTAAAGGCAGTGGACACTATTGGTAATTACTCAAAATAATTTTTAGCATAAAACCTTTCTTGGTGACGAGTAATGGGGAGAGGTTGATGGTATAAAACATTGTGAGAAACGGCTCCCTCTGAAGTGCCATAGTTTTTGACAAAGAAGTCATTTTCCACGAATTTGATTTTGAGACCTCAGATTTAGAACTTGAGGTCTCGAAATCAACCATCTAAACGCATACAACTGACAACTTTGTGTGACAAGGGTGTTTTTTTCTTTCATTATTATCTCGCAACTTCGATGACCGATTGAGCTCAAATTTTCACAGGTTTGTTATTTTATGCACATGTTGAGATACACCAAGTGAGAAGACTGGTCTTTGACAATTACCAATAGTGTCCACCGTCTTTAAAAAATAAACTCATTTATTGTCCACCACTAACAGTGGTCTAGGTACAACCCTGCCTAATACACTTACCTTGTTCTTTCATATCTTTGTTGGTTTCCTCTTCTGAGTCTGCATCAGAGTCCTCTCCACCGTAGTCCACCAGGGATGCAATGCCAGCCATTGTATCAATCTTAACTTGACTCATTCATACACTTCAATAACTGCGGCCCTGGAAATCTGCAATGTAACTGGACAAAGGTAGAGAAATCTTAGTTTTCTTGTCATTATTGTCCGACAGGCGTACGACGCTCATTAGAGTGCATTGTTTTGAGTAAGAAGTCCACTTAAAGCCATTGGACACTTTCGGTAAACAATATTGTCCAAGGCTCACACTTAGTGTACCACAACTTAAATATAAAATAACAAACCTGTGAAAATTTAGGCTCAATCGGTCATTGGAGTCTGGAGAAAATAACGGGAAAACCCACCCTTGTTTCCCCACGTTTCGCCGTGTCATGACAAGTGTTTCAAATAAATCCGTAATTCTCGCTATCGAGAATTGATATTGTTTTAATGTTTACTCAAAAAGTAAGTGTCATGGAATAATATTTCAAGATACATGTAAGTCTTTCACCATTACCTTCTGTAAACCCTTTAAATTATTTGTAAACCTGTGATTTTTGTTTGTTTTCTGTACCGAAAGTGTATAATAGCTTTAAAGGATCTATGTACTTTTTGTAGGACAAACAACACAATGTCCACAGAATTACACTAAACTTACACAGTTTGAAGATAATGATAGTAGAAAGCGAACCCTCAAAATATTACTTGCTGAGGTGCTGTAGTTTTTGAGAAATGAGCTAAACAATGTCATGAAAATAATTTTTGTCTCAGTGATCATTAGACGAAACTTATTTTTGCATGTAAAAACGTATTTTCATGACATTGTTTTACTCATTTCTCAAAAATCAAAGCACCTCAGAAGGTACATCTTCAAACGGTGTACTGTACATGTAAGTTTGATGTAAATCTGTGGACATTGACATTGTCACAATTGTGTTTTGTGTTAAAAAAAAGTACCCAAATCCTTTAACAGTTTGCTATATCGTCACTGACGACGACGTGGGGTAGGTGTACACAGGTCGCCACTACTGTAGTGGCGACAGTGATGAGACCGATGTTAAAAGCGGAGCCATTTATTTACAGCTCAACTGAAGGTGGGCTAGGGCTAGAGTAGGATAACTTTCCGTATGGCGCCACCACCTTTTCACTCATTTTTACAAAAAGGGATATCTCATTTGAGGTAAATTGGATACTATATTATTTCATATCGAATGAAAAAGTGGTGGCGCCATACGGAAACTTTTCCCTAGAGTAGAGCGTGGGATGATTGTTGTTTTTCTGGATGAATTTTAATCTAATTAAATGGGAGTAGTGCCAATGTTTGTAATTGGTTGTCTCGAGGGTTATATATCTGATTATCTCAACTATAAACTAGAGCTATAAACTACACGAGGATTTATTGTTTATTATAAAAGGGAAAAAAAATCGAATTTCACAAAATTCATTACTGGTCTGATTCCCTTATCTTGACAACGTACTGAGTCACGGAGAGCAACGCTGGATTGGAACCAGACTAAACTAACCATGCCAAACATTATCAACAAATCGACAGAGTAAAACAAAAATTCTTACTTGATGAGCTACAGATTTCCAACAACTGTATAATTATAGCTGAGTGAAACTACACACTTAAAGTATGTTTAACAGAATTGATAATATTTATACATCACAAATTACTAAACTACAACACTAAATTTACCTGATTCAGCCGAGACAGGAGTGCAGTTTCTTTCACGAAATCGTCTGGATGACGAGGATCGAATTTGAGGCTGTTTCCGAAATTGCGGCTACGATTGATAACGGAACGTCCGTCACTCAACGCATGTGACGTCAAATCTGTGCAGCAGCTAGTAGGCCATAGTTGTAGCCGCCAATTTGTATCAAAAGTATTGCGTTGTACTATTGTGAAAGATCGCACACGTTCGTCTTTGGCCGTCATTTGTTTGTAGTGAAAAAAAGGAAAACCAAAACCCAAAGGAGGAGGTCAGCTGAGAATAGGAGGAAGTCTCACATGCATGATAAAATGGGAGCGAGATTGGCTGCTATTGCTTGCCAAGAATTAATCCTCTATCACCCAACTTCAAACACACACAAACAAACAAGAAACAAACAAACAGACAGAAAAACAACCCAAAGAGACCATGACGTGTCAGTGTGACAGGTCGAACCTGTATGGTTTTGTTTTCACCGTTAAATTGTTTAATTCCCTCTATTCCCTGTGATTTTAATATGTATAAGTAACTATTAGTTCTCCTTTGGCGGGACAGACACTTACACTTAAGGTTTGATGGGATTTTTAATATTGTAGGCTTATGCCTTTTAACACCCCATATCCATTTTCATTCAGGTATTTGTCAAAGCTGTTTTTGAACCGATTGGTTGTCTTGGCGTTGACCACTTTGGCTGGGAGTCTGTTCCACTCCAGTTATCTACCACTCGTTGGGTGAAGAAGTGTTTTCTGAGATTGAGCCCTTTGTTTAGCCTTTTTTTGAAGAGCTTCATGTCATGGCCTCTTCTGGTTTGTGAGAGTGTGAATAGACTGTTGGCATCTACATCCACTAGCCGCCCTGTAAGAATCTTGCAAAGGTTTCTATGAGGTCCCCTCGCACTCTTCTTACTTCCAGGGGAAAGAGGTCAAGTTCCCTTGGTCTTTCCTCGTATGTCTTCTCTCTCAGACTCGGTACTAGCTTGGTGGTATCCCAATACTTCTGTTTGTGCACTGGCCTGGTCGGGTGACCAGTCTTTTGTTGTTGTCTTTTTCTTCCACTCTGTGCTTTTTAACATGTGTTCTGCGCCTTTGATTATTTTGTATGTAAGGGGCGCAATATAAATTTTAAATATTATTATTATAATGATTAAATATGACACAATAATTTTCACAAACTCAATGCACACCATACATGTAAAAAGTTAACACAAGAAATTTGTATTATTGCACATGCACCAGCATATGAGTCTGGGTTAAACAAAGGTGGTTAAATATCATAATAACAATAATAAGAATAATAATAATAATAATAATAATAATAATAATAATAATAATGATAATGATAATGATAATGATAATGATAATGATAACGATAACGATAACGATAACGATAACGATAACGATAACGATAACGATAACGATAACGATAACGATAACGATAACGATAACGATAACGATAACGATAACGATAACGATAACGATAACGATAATGATAATAATAAGTTGATAAAATATACAGAGAGGTTATAGTTGAGCACAGAAAGGTTATAGTAGCATTGACACGTAAACAAAATATATGGGCAGTTAAACTAAAGCTAGTCAAAATACCTTTTGTGGATGGTTTATGAATTTTGATTGCCCAACTTCAAGGAGCTAGCTTAGCACAATTAAAATAGCTTAGCACAAAACATGTTTTGCTTACCGATAGAGAATCCCGATAAAAAATGCACATCATGTGTGCTACTCGTGACTGGCTTCCTGCTTTTATTTTCTTGGCAGTTATTTGTTAAGCAACATTCAATATTAAATAATAACTAGTGGTTTAATCCCAACAAGGGCCTGGTTCTTGGTAATTACTAAGGGAATCAATGTGTGGTGAAGAGGTTTTCAACTAGTGGTTTAATCCCAACAAGGGCCTGGTTCTTGGTAATTACTAAGGGAATCAATGTGTGGTGAAGAGGTTTTCAACTAGTGGTTTAATCCCAACGAGGGCCTGGTTCTTGGTAATTACTAAGGGAATCAATGTGTGGTGAAGAGGTTTTCAACTAGTGGTTTAATCCCAACGAGGGCCTGGTTCTTGATCATAACTAAGGGAATCAATGTGTGGTGAAGAGGTTTTCAACTAGTGGTTTAATCCCAACGAGGGCCTGGTTCTTGGTAATTACTAAGGGAATCAATGTGTGGTGAAGAGGTTTTCAACTAGTGGTTTAATCCCAACAAGGGCCTGGTTCTTGGTAATTACTAAGGGAATCAATGTGTGGTGAAGAGGTTTTCAACTAGTGGTTTAATCCCAACGAGGGCCTGGTTCTTGGTAATTACTAAGGGAATCAATGTGTGGTGAAGAGGTTTTCAACTAGTGGTTTAATCCCAACAAGGGCCTGGTTCTTGGTAATTACTAAGGGAATCAATGTGTGGTGAAGAGGTTTTCAACTAGTGGTTTAATCCCAACAAGGGCCTGGTTCTTGATAATTTTACCGAGACAAAGTCAAGGTAAATTATCAAGAACCAGGCCTTGCCGGGTTTAAACCACTAGTTGAAAACCGATTCAACACACTTTGATTCCCATTCATAAATACCTTTTAGGTCAAAACATCAATACTTTTAGGTCAAAAAGTAAAATAAATGCAAAAGTTATAATTGTGTAAAGATTTCTCTTTACACAACACCCCTCCAGCTACGTGTATGAAATGGTAACACCCTCCGCCGCCCTCGAGTAAACAACTACTTATAAGGGAATGCTGTGCGCATTTGAATTCTTCGGCACAAGCACGCAACTGCTATCATGTAGGAAGATTATTTGAACAGTGACGTCTTATTAAATAGTCTATAGTGGGAATATATCACTTCCGCCATTTTGGGAGTCAACTCCATTATGTACATTTTGCTATCGAAAATGGCAGCCAGGATAGCCGCATGAAAATGCATGAAAAACTGATGGCAGCCAGGATAGCCGCATAAAAATGCATGAAAAACTGCGATTAGTACTTACTGTTATTTAATTTTAGTGATGCAAAAAAAAAAAAAAAAAAATCAATCAAACAAGCAATAATAATTTGGTGGAGATTTGAAATATTATTGCCTGACCACTTTACGGTATAATGACTGGAATATTTCCTTGAATGATCGTTATTGGTATGATATTTCATTCTGAGTTACAAACTTTCAACTATCATTTTGACACGGACCAATGCTGCACATGACTTTCAAATGTATAAGTGCGAAAGAAACTTCCACTGATTTGCTCTGGGCTCAATTTCACTAAGCACCAACAATCCAACATTGACCTTAAAGGTACTGCCGTCGATTTCACCAAACTCTTCCTAACTTAAGACTAATCTTAGGACTTAGGATGAGTCCCAACCCTGCACTGTAGCATGCAGACCTTAAGATTAATCCTAAGTTAGGACGAGTTACTCGTCCAAACTCGAGATAAGAAGAGTCCACACTCTTTGCGAAACCGACCCCTGCCGTCGATTTCACCAAACTCTTCCTAACTTAGGATTAATCTTAGGACTTAGGACGGGTTCAGTTCTGTATCCAAATATGTAGGACGCATTGAACCCATCCTAAGTTAGGACGGGTTGCTCGTCCTAACTCGAGTTAGGATTAATCCTAGCGTTTCGTGAAACCGGCCGCCTGGACACTTATTGGTAATTACTCAAAATAATTGTGAAAACTTAAAAACTTACTTGGTAACAAGCAATAGAGAGCTGTTGATAATATAAAACATTATGAGAAACAGCCCCCTCCGATGTAATGTAGTTTTTGAGAGAGAGAGAGGTAATTTAACTCTCAAATATTAAAAGACTTCAGGCATGAAGCCTTTTATAAGGCAAAAGAAAGCACACAAATTTGTGCAACAGGCGTGTTTTTCTTTCATTAATCTTGTGCAACATCGAATTCCAACCGAGTGAAAATTTTCACAGATTTGTTAAATTATGCATCTGCTGGGTAAACCAATTGAGAACACTGGTCTTCGAAAAAGGTGTCCAGTGTCTTTTAGACTCCATTTTGTAAGCATAAACAGAAAAATAAAGCACCAACAGTAAGTTTATTTTATAAATGTACATACATCTGTCGAGGTACACTGGTAAATAATATTCAAAACACATTTATAATAGAGCTCATATAAATAACAAACATGCAGCAGTAATGCACCTTCTTCCATTGATGGTACGTTTTTAACTATGGATGCGTTCGATAAGCTTCCCTTGGTCGACCCCCGCAGTGCTCACTCGGGTGAGCCCCTGACAAGAGCTAATCGAACAATTACTCGCCCTCTCGTAGTGACGTCATGCACCTGGGGCCAGCCCCAAGTGACCCACTTCACAAGCAGGGCACTTGGGGCTGACCCGAGTGAGCCCCTGGAATGACGTTAAAGCTATTGAAAAGTACCGGGGGCAGACCAAGGTCGACCCAGGGAAGCTAGTTGAACGAACCCTATAATTTGCTTACAAAGCTAAGGGGCCATTCAGTTTGTCAATATTTTTAAAAATACTATAGATTTTGTTTTCTTCAAAACTGCGGGTGGGTTGGTCAAAAGAAAGTACCGATTAAAAAATTCTTTTTCAAAACAAAATTCTTGTTCACAACAGTCAAGTACATGAAGGACAAAATAAATAAATGTAAAAAAAAAAAAAAATAGCCAAGACAAAAACTTTTAGAAAGAAAATCTTTATTACCCGGAAAAAGCCATTGAAAACCACTGATGTTGGAAACCTTTAATGTCTAAAATATCTGGCCATTTTGAGGTCTACTTTGTTTATCAGTGTGTACACTGTAAGAGCCATCAAAGATATTATTTTTGAGTTGTTTGGGTCAAAACTTTTTTTTTTTTATGTTTTTTTATTAAACTTGACTGTTGCGAATGACCCCCATAGCTATTCTTTTCCTTGAATAAAAGCAAATAATGCTTTCCTTCTCTCACAAGATAAAAATGAGAATACATTTGGATTAATCAATTACAAATAATGAATACATCAATAACTTCAGCTCTTTGTGTATCCTAAACTTCCCTGGACACAAAATGGAATGGAAAAAAAAAGTAGTGTCCATTTCATTCGAATGGGCAGGAATAACAATAACGTACTTCATACTTCCTGCAAATGTGAATGCAATATGAACGTTGATATCAGAAATTCACAACAAATAATTCGCAGCAGTTGACTTGGGCTCAACTCTCTAGCGAATATTGCAGTGGAAACAGAGTTGTGACGTCAAATTCACATTAAAATTGCACCAAATTTCCTTTTGCAGAAAGTATGAACCGGGCTTTTGTCTGTTAGATTAAAGGTAGTGGTAGCACTGAGTCATTCTTTGAAAGATGGTTTCCTTCTCGATGAATATAACATTCCATCTACTCATGAACATATTCACACCTTTGCCATTGCACTCATAAAACCCTCATATATAAAGGGAATCAATCAGTGTGTGGTGAAGAGTTTTTCAACTAGTGCTTTAAACCAGCCGATGCCTCTGTAAAAATATCAAGAACCAGGCCTTGGTGGGTTTCAACCACTAGTTGAAAACCGATTCAACACACTTTGATTACCATTCATAAATACCTTTTCGGTAAAAAAACATAAACACTTTTTTATCAAACAGTAAAATAAATGCAAAAATTTTAACTGTTCAATGATTTCTTTCAAGACACCATCCATGAAATGGTAAGGCCTTCGGGTAAACAACTCCTTATAACATGTATAAGGAGATTGATGTGCGCGTCGTGCGTATCGCATGACGTGGCACAACTGTTGCAGCCGTTGCTCTCCACCAATAGGAATAAGGAAACTGTCTTATAAGCAGAGGTGCAAGCTCGCGTGTCACGCCCATGTTTCAACACTTTTTACTGGCGTTATATCATCCGTTCAAACACCCACACATGATGCCCTCTCGACCTGTCAGAATGGACAAACTGTCGTAGGTATTTATGAATATTCATTAATTATTGTCATACTTGTCATGATCAGGAGACAGTGTGATTGTGAGTTACAAAGAATAACCTACCCTGTCCTTAAAGGAACACGTTGCCTTGGATCCGTCGAGTTGAAAAGTGTTTATAACCGTTTGTAATGAAGTGCATATGGTTCAGAAAGTTGTTTTAAAAGTAGAATACAATGAACCACACACATTTGCCTCGAAATTGCGTAGTTTTCCTTTTACTTTGCGAACTACATGTAACACGGTCAACCATTTATGGGAGTCAAGTAAAAAATTTGACTCCCATAAATTGCCGACCGTGTTTGTAGGCGAGGTAAATGGAAAACCACGAAATTGTAAGTGATACTTGTGTGGATCATTATATTCTACTTTTAAAATATCTTACTAATCATATGCATTTCATAACAAACGGTTACAAACGCTTTTCAAAGACCAACTCGACCAATCCAAGACACTGTGTTCCTTTAAGACTTTTTAATCGGGTGAAAGTCCCTCTCCAACAGCCTGGGGCTCTCTAGTATGACTTTAAGTAGAAGATTGTCCGTGTAGTCTTCAAGCTCTCGGACGTATCTTTGCCGATCTCGTAGAAGTTGCTCTTTAAGTAGGAGCCGCCGAATGAGAGCCTGAAATATTAAGAGATGATGATGTTTATTTGCTTTCTTTTGTACATACTGTTGGCCTTTAGTTGTACATTCTTGCTAAAGATGAAGTATGTAACTAATGGCCCCAATGGCAGTCTAAAAGATTACTACACAGGCAGTCTGTATTACTACTGCCCTAGCCCAAATAGGTACTAGTCTATGTTACTACTGACCTAGCCCAATAAGGTACCAGTCAATATTACTACTGCCCTAGCCCAAAGATGTACTAGTCTACATGTACTACTGCCTTAGCCCCAAAAGGTACTACTGTATATTAATACTGCCATAGCCAAGGGGCACTAGTCTACAAGTATATTACTACTGCCCTAGCCCAAAGATGTACTAGTCTACATGTACTACTGCCCTAGCCCAAAAAGGTACTAGTATACACATTTTGACTTGCAACGAGGTAACTAGTACAGTCTATTCCCACGAGGGACTTTGAGTGACCAGAAGAACGACCTATTTCCCGAGGCCGAGGGAAATAGGCCCCTCTTCTGGTCACTCACAGGCCTGCGGGGGAATAGACTGTACTATTTACCAATTATGCCAGTCAATATATGTTTTATAACACAGCTCGGTCTTAAATGTCAAATAAGAACAGAAATCTGGAAAAGAGCACCAGACTATCTCAATGAACTTGTTTCACAATACATTCCTCAATGCAGCCTGAGATTTTTTTAATTTTTTTTTTTTTATGCAAGTCGCCAGACACACAAGGCCCGAAGGCCACTTCAAGGTGTTGGCTACAATTATTTTTGTCCAGAGGCCATTGCCACCTACTCCTAGGGCTGAAACAGCATTACCCCTTTTACAGTCCGTACGGATGTACATGTGTAGGCTTGGGTATCATCAGTCCGAAGCCTGGCCGGTAGAGCAGAAAGCACTACCTCCCCAATTTTATGTAGCAAGTATCACGACCGGAATTCGAACCCACACTCTGCTGATCAAACAGCAGCGCTTGAATCCGGTGCTCTTAACCGCTCGGCCACGAGATCATCAAACAAGTGTCTTCTTGTGACACCGAGGACACACACCTCTTATGGTAATAGGGCTTTTCCATATGCAGCACCAACCCTCTGGAGTACTCGACCAATAGGCATTCACAGAGCTTCAATCTGTGCCTTTTTGTAACAAGTTGATACACAATTTGAAACCATTCAAGTGAATGGTATTGAATGGTATGATAGCTAGCTGTGCACACAGTTGGTTCCCCAAATGGTTTTGAATGGTGGTGCAGCTGGTACAGAATCCTATGGGGATTGTTTTAAGTGGTGCATCAAGGATCCCACTTTGTCATGACTGAGTGATATCAGGCAGTGTGGGGGTGACCAATCTGTCCTTGGCTACGAGGTTTACCATACACTGTGTCACAGGCATGTGAGTAACTATCCATGAAAAAAAGAGGAAAAGAGAAAACTGGACAAGATAAAAAGAGGAAAAGATACTATTCCTATACTTTTGTACACAGAAAGCGAAGAAAAAAAGAGGAAAGTCAAAAAAAAAAAAAAGAAAAGGAAATCAGCTGAAAAGAGGAAGTCTCACATGCCTGGTTAGACAGCTTGCTGACCATCTGAAACCATTCGGCTACGGTAATGCACACACGTACAGTGCATGCACAGCTCAAAATCATCTAGATGGTTTTGAGTGGTCGTACAGCTTATCAGCAACCCTGCTCAAATGCTACTGCCATGTGTGTACAAAAACGATGGGGTTGTAAACGTTAGTGAATTTTGAATGGTTTTGGATGGTGTATCAGTAAGAGGATTAGACACATTTAAAGCCATTATACACTTTCGGTACAGAAAAAAAAGAAAAAAGTTCACTGATTGACAAATAATTTACAGGGTTTACAGAAGGTAATGGTGAAAGATTTCTCTTGAAATGTTATTCCATGAAATGCCTTACTTTTTTAGAAAACATTAAAACAATATCAATTCTCGATAGCGAGAATTACGGATTTATTTTAAACACATGTCATGACACGGCGAAACATGCGGACACAAGAGTGGGTTTTCCCGTTATTTTCTTCCGACTCCGATGACCGATTGAGCCTAAATTTTCACAGGTTTGTTATTTTATATGTAAGTTGTGATACACGAAGTGTGGGACTTGGACAATACTGTTTACCGAAAGTGTATAATGGCTTTAAGTTACAACTGAAGAACTATTTGTTTCCTATGTAAGTCACGTTAATTAGGCACTTTTTAGATCCTTTTCTTTGCACAAAATTTTCTGTTTCGGTTTCTTTTTTTTCTCCAGTGCCTCATAATAGTTTTACTAGATAGATGGCGCTATGTACATGTAAATGCTTAGTATTATTGTATATTTGGTTTGCAGTAATGGGTAACACCATGTGTGTATCTACTTGCCAGGTAGAGCTTGTTCTTAGAGAACTGTCTTGCTTTATATTTGGTTTGCGGTAACACCATGTGTGTATCTACTTGCCAGGTAGAGCTTGTTCTTAGAGAACTGTCTTGCTCTATTCTACTGCCCTAACATAGGATGAGAACTGCCTTTAGCTACCGGGAAACCTTGGTAGTCTAGTTGGTAAGACACTGCTCTAGAATTGCAAGAGTCGTGGGTTCAAATCCCACCCGAGTAACATGTCTGTGATATTATTTTCACAGGACTAGGGAAAGTACTGAGCATACAGTGCTAACAGTAACACATCGGTTTATGGGTACAGGACTAGGGAAAGTACTGAGTATACAGTGCTAACAGTAACACATCGGTTTATGGGTACAGGACTAGGGAAAGTACTGAGCATACAGTGCTAACAGTAACACATCGGTTTATGGGTACAGGACTAGGGAAAGTACTGAGCATACAGTGCTAACAGTAACACATCGGTTTATGGGTACAGGACTAGGGAAAGTACTGAGCATACAGTGCTAACAGTAACACATCGGTTTATGGGTACAGGACTAGGGAAAGTACTGAGCATACAGTGCTAACAGTAACACATCGGTTTATGGGTACAGGACTAGGGAAAGTACTGAGCATACAGTGCTAACAGTAACACATCGGTTTATGGGTACAGGACTAGGGAAAGTACTGAGCATACAGTGCTAACAGTAACACATCGGTTTATGGGTACAGGACTCGGGAAAGTACTGAGCATACAGTGCTAACAGTAACACATCGGTTTATGGGTACAGGACTAGGGAAAGTACTGAGCATACAGTGCTAACAGTAACACATCGGTTTATGGGTACAGGACTAGGGAAAGTACTGAGCATACAGTGCTAACAGTAACACATCGGTTTATGGGTACAGGACTAGGGAAAGTACTGAGCATACAGTGCTAACAGTAACACATCGGTTTATGGGTACAGGACTAGGGAAAGTACTGAGTATACAGTGCTAACAGTAACACATCGGTTTATGGGTACAGGACTAGGGAAAGTACTGAGCATACAGTGCTAACAGTAACACATCGGTTTATGGGTACAGGACTAGGGAAAGTACTGAGCATACAGTGCTAACAGTAACACATCGGTTTATGGGTACAGGACTAGGGAAAGTACTGAGCATACAGTGCTAACAGTAACACATCGGTTTATGGGTACAGGACTAGGGAAAGTACTGAGCATACAGTGCTAACAGTAACACATCGGTTTATGGGTACAGGACTAGGGAAAGTACTGAGCATACAGTGCTAACAGTAACACATCGGTTTATGGGTACAGGACTAGGGAAAGTACTGAGCATACAGTGCTAACAGTAACACATCGGTTTATGGGTACAGGACTAGGGAAAGTACTGAGCATACAGTGCTAACAGTAACACATCGGTTTATGGGTACAGGACTCGGGAAAGTACTGAGCATACAGTGCTAACAGTAACACATCGGTTTATGGGTACAGGACTAGGGAAAGTACTGAGTATACAGTGCTAACAGTAACACATCGGTTTATGGGTACAGGACTAGGGAAAGTACTGAGCATACAGTGCTAACAGTAACACATCGGTTTATGGGTACAGGACTAGGGAAAGTACTGAGCATACAGTGCTAACAGTAACACATCGGTTTATGGGTACAGGACTAGGGAAAGTACTGAGCATACAGTGCTAACAGTAACACATCGGTTTATGGGTACAGGACTAGGGAAAGTACTGAGCATACAGTGCTAACAGTAACACATCGGTTTATGGGTACAGGACTAGGGAAAGTACTGAGCATACAGTGCTAACAGTAACACATCGGTTTATGGGTACAGGACTAGGGAAAGTACTGAGCATACAGTGCTAACAGTAACACATCGGTTTATGGGTACAGGACTAGGGAAAGTACTGAGCATACAGTGCTAACAGTAACACATCGGTTTAAGTAAAAACCTATATCATTATTAGGCCACATACACATTTTTTTTTTGATCGTCCTTTTTATTTTGCGCATGGCAGAGGGAGGAAGGTTTTTTTTTTACTTTGAAGTGTTGTTGACATGCCAAAATATGAAATCAAGAACAACGAAATCATCACAATCACTATAAAACAGAGGGTTTGTGTGTTTTTGATGTTTTCAATAGTTTTGTCAAACAAATTTAACTCCTAAATGACATTTTCTGTAAACAACTAAGCACAGTGTAGCTCAAGTAAATATTTGAAGAATTGTTCTTGCTTTGCCAACATGGATAAAAACCTGAACTTTAAAACTCTTTCAAACCTGTACATTTGAAAAGGTTGTTTTTCCATGATTAAAAAAAAAAAAAAAAAAAAAAAAAAAAAAAAATGGGGTAGGGGGGTTTTGAATCAATTTTTCTTTTTTTATGTGGCCTTATTGTTATTATTATTACCTCTTTTGTCATGTTCATATACTGAGATGGTAACGGCTTCTGCTGTTCACCTGCGTCCTCTCTTGTTCCGTAGCCGCCCACAGCAGAGGGGTCAAAGGTTACGCAGACATTGCTTTTACGAAGTGAGGGTAGACCACTTCTGAACGAGTGTCGCATTTTTATATCTGAAAACAAAAAATGTAAGAAATCAGCCATTTTAATTTTGGTTTTTAACCCAAGCATTCTGGAAAGTACTGAGTATACAGTGCTAACACACATCGGTGTATGGGTAAAAACTAAAATTAATAAGTCAACCATTTGCGAGTTAGATTTGAATAATGTCTGGTACAATGACTTGCTTTAGTCACAATGTACTGCCCTTACACTTGAATTACTCAGACTATAGAGACAGTTGCTACTGTATCTGAAATGGTTCAGGGCAAGCTTCTGTATAGCAACCTCCAGATGAGCAACTGTCTTGTTAGTCTGAAGAATTCAAATTTAAGCAGTGACTTGTGATAAAGCACATCATCGACCAGACAATGGGTGCGTTCGTTTAGCTCCCCTGGGTCTACCCCGGTGTGTGGCGTTTTTTTTTTCCAGGACGAGCGTGGGTAACTATCTGCACACGTTTGTCTTGGAAAAAAAACCTCCACACACCGGGGTCGACCCAGGGAAGCTAAACGAACGCACCCGATATTAAAACCTAACACGCAAATGGCTTATTCAAAACTTCACTTGAAAATGGTCCACATACATGTACATGTACATGTAACAGAAAAGCTACATCAAAAAAGAGGCTAAAGTAAAACATCATTTTCGTCAGGCAACTCACACCTGTTATCTCCATGTAATTCCTTTTCCAAATGTTGGGCTTGAATGGATCATGCATAATCATACTTCAATGTAAACACACCCACTCAGTGAAAGGATGTATACTTTCAGAGTTTTTGTGGCCAAAACATAGAAAAAGAACACAGAGACAAACTGTGTGTGCTTTCAGATACTTGATTTTGGAACCTCAAAATCTAATTCCGAGGTCTCGAAATACAATTCGTGGAAAACTACATTACTTCAGAGGGAGCAGTTCCTCACAATGTTTTGTACTTCCAACAGCTCTCCATTGCTCAATACCAAGTAAGTTTTTATGCTAACAGTTATACCAAAAGTGTCCATTGCCTTTAAGGATTAAATTAAATAGATAACCTTCCGTCGAGGATTGCCCTGAATCTGCCCCTTGCTGACTGCCCCCTCCACCATGATGCCCCGCCCTCTGTGGGTCCGTCTGTGAGAACATGACTTGCAGGGGTATGTGATCCTCCGAAATGGACCTCAATGGGTAAGAAAGAGGGCGTGGCTCTCTTGCCACGGGCGTGGCATGTAGGTCTGAAGTAGACGCAATGCGGTTCCGCCGTGGCACGTCTTGGGGTAGTTGCGGCGGGGGGCGTGAGGGTTCATCACAAGGCGAACGTTGGGCTGATGGGTCGGTACAGGGTAGTTGCTGCTGAGGGTCTTCTGTAGGCAGACTTGAAGCACTGCTGTACGGACTGTCTGATGTGTCTTTGTGTGGAGTCTGTATAAATTAAACAGGAAATCGATAACAGTTTTGGAGGCTAATCTACTGTATACACTTTGTAGTCACCAGAACAAGTCACATCACTCTTGCTGATAGAGCCTTCTCGGCATAGACTATATTGAATATGACGTCACCATTCACATATCTGACCTACAAGATGGCGCCTGTGCACGTGTGCGTGCGTGCATGTGGCGTAGAAATCAAACTGGGAATGTTGTGTGCTGCGTGTTTCGATGATGTACGCGTTTGCCCTACAAGATGACGACTTTTCATAGCAAAAAGGGGTTATTCAATACGGTTTATACATATGGACCCAAAATGGACCCAAAATATGCTCGACGTAAGCGCAGAGTAACTTTTCAAAAGCGATAGCTTCTGAATGCGGCACCTCATTCCTTGCCTATCACGCGCAAACCGAGTACTTGAGATAAAGGTCTAGGGAACAAAACTCTTACCTTTTCTCGCTTCAAAGAACCGAATGCATTCTTCATCTTTTTCCTCAATCCTTTCTTTCGGCTCTTCCCCGTACTCTCGATGGATTCTTCGGAACCAAAGTTCTCTGAAGCGTTAAAGGAGGCCGTTCTCCTGACAGAGGTAGGGCTGTCCGACGTGAAGGAGTCTGATGCCTGCAAACACAGAACGCTGAATTTGATGTTTTGAGCATAGAGTTAAAGGATTTGGGTACTTTTTGTGACACAAACACAATGTCCACCGGTTTACATGAAACTTACACCGTTTGAAGATAATGATAGTTCAAAGCGTTCCTCATAAGACAACTTGACGAGGTGCTGTAGTTTTTGAGAATCGCGTAAAACAATTAGAAGAAAATACGTTTTTATAGGCAAAAAATAATTTTCGTCTCATGATCACAAAGACGAAAATTATGTTCATTACATCAGTTTTATTTCTCAACAACTACAGCACCTCAGCAAATAATATTTTCAGGGAAGCTTTCTACTATCAATTTCTTCAAACTGTGTGAGTTTAATGTAAATCTGTGGACATTGTGCTTTTTGTCCTACAAAAAGTATATAGACCCTTTAAATATAAGAACTAGAGGGCGCAATGATGATGCTGCGTGCACAAACGCAACGGGACCGCAATGAGAAACTCACGCCATTTCGTAACAACGTTGTACGCGCGTTGAATACAAAGTACCAGTTGGTGTGTGTTTTATGTTACCTTTAAGTGATGCTATTATGTCCACTTACAAATTGGCTACACACCGAGCCACGTATCTAGGCCAGTGGACCCTCTAGTTCTTATGTGAAACTTTATGGTTTTGAAATTGAGACTCAGCTGCAGTGTAAATTTCAATTCAACTATTTTAGTGAGAAATTACCCCTTTGTCAAAAACGTTGTGATGGTTGTCAAAAACAACATGCAATAGTAATGATATTTGGCATCACGTGAAGGACAATCCTCCAATCAAATGGCAAGGACCTGTTTGGGTAATCTATGATAATTGATACCGTTACCTTCCCACTGTCGTTGGAGATGGACTTCACTCTCTCCGGTACCATAAAGTCTGACGGTGGACCTCCGTCTCGGTGGGGTGCAATGTAGTTTTTAATGCGAGACATCGTCAATTTACTTCTCATACCTCCTGAGTGGCAAACAAAAATTTCTCCTTAAGGCCATTGGACACTTTCGGTAAACAGTATTGTTCAAGGCCCACACATCGTGTATCACAACTTCTATATAAAATGACAAACCTGTGAAAATTTAGGCTCAATCGGTCATCGGAGTCGGGAAAAAATAACGGGAAAACCCACCCTTGTTTTCGCACTTTTCGCCGTGTTATGACATGTGTTAACAATAAATCGGTAATTCTCGCTATAGAGAATTGATATTGTTTAATGTTTTCTCAAAAAGTAAAGCATTTCATGGAATAATATTTCAAGCGAAGTCTTTCACCATTACCTTCTGTAAACCCTGTAAGTTATTTGTAAATCTGTAAAAAAAAAAAAAAAATCTGTTCCGCAAGTGTCCAATGGCTTTAAAGGAAAGGTATAGTTTGGTAATTACTCAAAACAAATATTGTCATAAAAACTTACTTGGTAACGAGTAATGGAGAGATGTTGATAGTACAAAATATTATGAGAAACGGCTCCTTCTGAAGTGGCGTAGATTTTTTAAAAAGAGGTAATTTCTCACTAAAAATTTTAGTGAGAAATTAAAAGACTTCTAGCCAGAAGTCTTTTATTTCAATCTGAAAACACACACATTCGTTCAACAAGGGTGTTTTTTGTTTCATCATTTTCTCGCAACTTTGATGAATAATTGAGCCAAAATTTTCACAGGCTTGTTATTTTAAGCTTATGTCGGGATACACCAAGTGAGAGACTGGTCTTCGACAATTACCAATAGTGTCCAGTGCCTTTCACCAAAATCTCTTTTAATCACCCATTTCACTCTCATCAGCTAATATCATTAAAGGCACTGGACACCTTTGATAATTGTCAAAGACCAATCTTCTCACTCAACATGCACAAAATAACGAACCTGTGAAAATTTAAATTGAATTGGTCTTCGAAGTTGCGAGATGAAAGAAAAAAACACCCTTGTCACCCGAAGTTGTGTACTTTCAGATGCTTGATTTTGAGACCTCAAAATCTAATTCTGAGGTCTTGAAATCAAATTCATGGAAAATTTCTTCTTTCTCGAAAACTATGTAGCTTTAGAGAGAGCCGTTTCTCACAATGTTTTAAACTACGACGACTCTGCCAGTTCCAAACAGCCGTTTAAGAACTCGTCACCATTCATTTATTCACTTTTTAAAAACTAAAACAAAAGCCATAGTACATGCAATTACCTGGTGACATGACAGGCAATGTTGATGACCTCTTGGCCCTGACTGAATGACCTATGACCTCCGACACATCATCCAAACAAAGATATTCCAAGTTATTATCGAGCACTTCAACTGAGACATCTATCTCGCCGCGATCTTTGACATCTTTCTTTGTTTTGTTTGGCCGGTGCTGCAGTTTGTACCACCTTGAGAGAAAACAAGAGACTTTAGCCAAAGGGTCTACATGTATGTACTTTTCTTTAACACAAAACACAATGTCCACAGATTTACATTAAAGGCAGTGGACACTATTGATTATTACTCAAAATAATTATTAGCACAAAACCTTACTTGGTGATGAGTAAATGGGGAGAGGTTGATAGTATAAAACGTTGTGAGAAACGGCTCCCTATGAAGTGACATAGTTTTCGAGAAAGAAGTAATTTTCCACGAATTTGATTTCGAGACCTAAAGTTTAGAATTTGAGGTCTTGAAATCAAGCATCTGAAAGCACATAACTTTGTGTGACAAGGGTGTTTTTTCTTTCATTCATATCTTGCAACTTCGACGACCGATTGAGCTCAAATGTTCACAGGTTTGTTATTTTATGCATATGTTTAGATACACCAAGTGAGAAGACTGGTCTTTGACAATTTCCAATAGTGTCCACTGTCTTTAAACTTACACAGTTTGAAGATAATGATAGTAGAAAGCTTCCCATAAATTATTCCTTACTGAGGTGCTGTAGTTTTTTATAAAATGAGAAAATGTCTCTTTGTCTCAGTTTTAGCATGTAAAATCGTATTATGATATTTTATGTATTATGATATGTTATGTTTATAATATCAAAACTGGTTAATACGTTTTAACATGCTAAAATAATTTTCCTCTCACTGAGACAACAATTATTTTGTTTTACTCATTTCTCAAAAACTACAGCACCTCAGTAAGTAATATTTAAAGGGAAGCTTTCTATCATTATCTTCAAACCTTGTAAGTTAAATGTAATTCTGTGGACATTTTGAATAAGTAATTAATTTAGTCATAATGTAAAAGAAACATGAAGGCTTGAAGATTGATATAGAGTGATTGCTTAATGTCACTGGACACTACAGTGTATTTGTAATCACTGTAAGCAGACGAAATTACTTGTTAAAGCCATTGGACACTTTCAGAACAGAAAAAAAAAAAAAAAGTTCACAGATTTACAAATAACTTACAGGATTTACAGAAGGTATGGTGAAAGACTTCTCTTGAAATATTATTCCATGAAATGCTTTACTTTTTGAGAAAACATTAAAACAATAACGATTCTCGATATCGAGAATTACGGATTTATTTTAAACACATGTCATGACACGGCGAAATGGCGGAAACAAGGGTGGGTTTTCCATTTTTTTCTCCCGACTCCAATGGCCAATTGAGCCTAAATTTTCACAGGTTTGTTATTTTATATATAAGTTCGGAAACACGAAGTGTGGGCCTTGGACAATACTGTTTACCGATCAATGAAGAGCTGTTGATACGTAGTATACAACATTGTGAGAAACAGCTTCCTCTGAAGTAATGTAGTTTTAGAGAAAGAAGTAATTTTTCACTAAAATATTTGAATTTGATTTTGAGACCTCAGAATTTGATTTTTATGTCACGAAATCAAGCATCTGAAAGCACTCAACTTTGTGTGACAAGGGTGTTT
The DNA here is from genome assembly GCF_902459465.1 of Asterias rubens. NCBI lineage: Eukaryota > Metazoa > Echinodermata > Asteroidea > Forcipulatida > Asteriidae > Asterias > Asterias rubens. The sequence goes on from NW_022985696.1 coordinate 522,977, forward strand.
TTCCTCCATTGATACCTCGCAACTTCAGACAATTTGAGTTCAAAATTTTTACAGGTTTTTTATTTTGTGTAATGTTGAGACACACCAAGTGAGAAGACTGGGCTTTGACAATTACTAACGGTGTCCAGTGCCTTAAAATGGCCTCAACATGGTTGAATTATTTCACGAATACATCACTGGAATTCTTCACTTACATGTACAGAAACAGGGTTAGGGTTACGGACGAGTTATAGTCAGTTGCGCGATGGTCCCGATGGAAATCTTGACACGCGATCATAAAAACACACAGTTTATAGGCCCTCAGCGATTTCCATCGCGCGACCATCACGGGCCTGACTGGCTTCATACATGGTAAACCAGACATAAACATCAATAATTAATATGTGGGTGCGTTCGTTTAGCTGGGTCTAGCCCGCGGTGCTCACTCGGGTGAGCCCCTGACAAGAACTAAACAAGCGATCACTCAGCGCTCTCGTAGTGACATCATGCACCTGAGGCCAGCCCCCAAGTGACCCGCTCCACAAACAGTGGCCTGGGGGCTGACCCGGGTGAGCCCCTTGAATGACGTCAAAGCTATTCAAACACACCAGGGGCAGTCCAGGGTCAACCAAGGGAAGCTAAACGAACGCACCCTGTGTGCAATCATACAAGTACACAAGGTTTCATATGTGTATATGTACATGTACATTATGGTTAACGACATGCATATTTTGCCCCTCTCCATGATGGGAATAGTCGTGTTTAAACTTTCATAGGCCCTTTTTGAATTCTCGTCTTCGCCTTTGGATTCGGCTTCAGACTCAGTTCTCTCGTCTGAACCCCTCAGCACATACGCAAACCAAGCGCAATTGTCAAGACAACCGCGGGGCCAAGCTAGCCTGAGCCGAATCAAAAGCCGAGGCCAGGGTTTCGTAAAGGCCCATACTTACTTCCTACTGATGGATTGCTTTCCCTGCTCACTCATTGGATGAATTGTTACCATGCCGAGGAAATCGTCCAATAGCTTTCCTCGATGACAAACCAAGAGCTCCACGCTTGGGTTTCCTTTTGTAATATTACTGCCAAAAAAAGAAAATGTAGGAAAAAAAAACATACTGAATAAGTTTGTACAAAGGCAGTGGACACTACTGGTAATAACTCGAAATAATTATTGGCATAAAACCTTATGGGGAGAAGTTGATGGTATAAAACATTGTGTGAAGTGCCATAGTTATAGAGAAAGACGTAATTTTCCACAAATTTGATTTCGAGACCTCATACACTGTATTTAGAAATTGAGGTCTCGAAATCAACCATCTAAACGCACACAACTTCGTGTGACAAGGGTGTTTTTTTCTTTCATTATTATCTTGGAAGTTCGATGACTAATTGAGCTCAAATTTTCACAAGTTTGTTATTTTATGCTTGTGTTGTATGTTGAGATACACCAACTGTGAAGGCTAGTCTTTGACAATTACCAATAGTGTCCACTGCCTTTAAGAAGGTTATTTTATGCATATGTTGAGATACACTAACTGTGAAGGCTAGTCTTTGACAATTACCAATAGTGTCCACTGCCTTTAAGAAGGTTATTTTATGCATATGTTGAGATACACCAACTGTGAAGGCTAGTCTTTGACAATTACCAATAGTGTCCACTGCCTTTAACATGTTTAAAGGAACATTATTGAATTGGTTTTTGCTAACAAAACATTTGCTTGCAGTGTAAGCACTTTATGTAATCCATTGTATATATAAACTGAAAAACCTGTAGAAATTTGATATCGATCGGCCATCTGGGTCACGAGAGAATAGTGAAGAACTGATTACAAATTTTGCATTGCATCAATGCCAAAATAAAAACGAATAAAAAGCTCCATGAGCGATAAACTCCAAACGCGAAGTTAGATTATTTATTTCTCTTCAAATATGACATTTCAGACAGAAATATTTCAAGGGATGTTTTCAACTACATGTATCATCATCAGTAGACCGTATAAGTTCATATCTGTGATCTTCACGATTTTTGTTTCTTACCAATTCGGTAATGTTCCTTTAATATTAATATCAATAATAATTGTGAGAGCTTTACATCTTGCTTTTTCACAGAGCTTGCACAACATGGCAACTGGGGGCGCTTTCCTGCATAAGGATTAGTCTTGGCCCAAGATGTCAATGATTGGTACTGTTATTAATTATCTTCTAAATCACAATATTCTTCATTCCAAACCAACCGCGCACACGCTCGCGCTTAGTAATTTGCTCGCGCTTTGCAGTTGGTTTAGGGTGGATCACTACATTATCAAAACAAAATTGTTTTTGTAAATTAAATTTTATTAACAAACCATAAGAAATATGTAGCTTAGCCCAGACTTAACACTACCATGTGCCGTTTATAAATTTTTGATGTATATTTAATGAGTTGACGGCACGAAAATGAGTTGACGGCAAGTAGTAGGACCGCTATAAAGCTCTTACAATTCACAATCTTCATTCCATTTTGGGTTTGGAGACTTGTCAGCGACCGATGTGATGAACCGCTCTCTGCCGCTAGTCATCTTTACGAAGGGGCTGCTGCACGAACCATCTGCACCTTTGTCCCTGAGTCGTCTTGCCTGGTGGACTAATAAATAATATTTGGCCGTTATTAAAGGATTGGTAAGATTTGAAACTTTGCATGGTGAAAATACGATATGGAAAGTTTTTTTTATTTTATTTTTTTATGCAAGTAGCCAGACACACAAGGCCTGAAGACCACTTGTGTGGGCTACAATTATTTTTGTCCAGAGGCCTATGCCACCTAGTACTCCTAGGGCTGAAACAGGGTTACCCGTTTTACAGACGATACGGATGTAGGCTTGGGTATCATCAGTCCGAAGCCTGGCCGGTAGAGCAGAAAGCGCTACCTTCCCAATTTTATGTAGCAAGTGTCATGACCGGGACTCGAACCCACACTCCGCTGATCAAACACCAGAGCTTGAATCCAGTGCTCTTAACCGCTCGGCCATGACACGCCACAAATCAAAACGCCGAGTTGATACTGATCAAAACGTTGAGTTGAAACCAACGGTTCTTTTCAGAACCACCCCAACTCATTAGAGATAGTGTAGTCATTACATGGTGTTACCGCAAACCTTTCTATACTTAAGGATTGGGGTAGTTTTTGTAACACAAAACACAATGTCCAAAGATTAACATTAAAGACCATGAAGACAATGGACAGTGGACACTATTGGTAATTGTCAAAGACTAGCCTTCACAGTTAGTGTATCTAAACATGATGCATATAATAACAAACCTGTGAAAATTTGAGCTCAATCGTTCGTTGAAGTTGCGAGATAACAATGAAAGAAAAAACACCCTTGTCACACGAAGTTGTGTGCTTTCAGATGCTTGATTTCAGAACCTTAAATTCTAAATCTGAGGTCTCAAAATCAAATTACCTCTTTCTCGAAAACTATGTTACTTCAGAGGGAGCCAATTCTCACCAAGTTTTATACTATCAATCTCTCCCCATTACTTGTTACCAAAAGGTTTTATGCTGATAACTATTTTGAGCAATTACCAATAGTGTCCACTGCCTTTAAACTTACATCGTTTGAAGATAATGATAGTAGAAACTGAACCTTACAAAATTAGTTGCTGAGGTGGTAAAGTTTATAAGAAATGAGTAAAACAATGTCATGACAATTTTACAGTACATTTCCAAATTAAGAAGTGGCGGTCAGATTCAGCAAGTTTTGTTCCTGTTTGGTTACTTACCAACAAGGCGACAAATTTGTTCCCTTTCCTCTGACGACATAATTGAAGACAAGGTGAAACATGCAGCAGTGAATTAAGTTTTGAAAACAGTCTTCGTCGTCAAATACTCATGTGAGTGTTGGGGGCATCCATTCTGCTGGAAAGAAACAAAAAAGTTCTAATTTGCTTTTTAAGAACACAAGTAACAAGTAGTACTGCATTAAAATGTAGTGGACACTATTGGTCAAAATAATTATTAGCATAAAAATATACTTGGTTACGAGGAATGGGGAGCTATTGATAGTATACAAATATTGACTGCTTCGAGTGCTACGATTAAAACTGATCCCCGGAGCGTTCTATTTTCCTAAAGACAACAAGGCGGATATTTCCATTCGTTACTAAACTCGGGGTAAAAAAACACTCAATTTACAATTAAAAATAATTTTTTTTTAGAAGTTTTTAAGTGATTTAGGTGCATATGACTCTTGTGCATTTTAAAGACAGCGGACACTTGGTAATTGTCAAAACCAGTCTTCTCACCTGGTGTATCTCAACATATGCATAAAATAACAAACCTGTGAAAAATTTCAGCTCAATTGGTCGTCAAAGTTGCGAGATAATAATGAAAGAAAAAATAACCTTGTCACACGAAGTTGTGTGCTTTCAGATGGTTGATTTCGAGACCTCATCTAATTTTGAGGTTTCGAAATCAAATTCGTGGAAAATTACTTCTTTCTCGAAAACTACGTTACTTCAGAGGGAGCCATTTCTCACAGTGTTTTATACTATCAACCTCTCCCCATTACTTGTTATCAAGTAAGGTTTTATGCTTATAAATATTTTGAGTGATTACCAATAGTGTCCACTGCCTTTAACGGTTGACTTGACTATGTACAAATGATCTGTTAAAGTGCATTCATAAATACCCCAGACAGTTTCGCTACTCCTGTTGGTTGAGAGCATGTCACATGGTGGTGTTTAAACAGCTGATAAAGATACAGCTAGAGCTGTTTAAGACCAGCTGGCTTTGCATGTTGGGCGCACAAGCTCATGTACTTGAACTTTTAAGCTTGTGTACTTTTTACGCGCACGTGCTACGTAGTTCACGAAAAGTACCCAAGCTTATTCACATAAAACAGCTGTGATTTGTATTCGTGCCCTCACGGGCCCACAGCTCGGCAGGCCGATGACGCCATTGTCCAAGATGGCTGCGCCGTGCACGAATCGATGAAATTAGAGTCGGCGAAAGGTAGCAAAGTTATCGTTAACATTTTCTTTTAAAATTTGTATTTGTTTCCCTTTCAATACACACAAGCAAGCTAAGAGTTAGGTGAACACGCTCAGCTGGTTTATACTGCCGGGTGGCTCGTAGATAAGGCGCCAGAATTTTTTTATTTCTTAGCTGCATGAGGAAATGATGTGGACGTGAGGCTAAGGATTCAGCTATCCTTGGCCACACAAGTGGGGCTAGGGAGGGGTCGTGAGCTGTCGGTTAGTGCATGAGTGCATGAGTGCGACCGTCCGTATTTATCCGGCAGGAGACAAACTTTGGCCTTGGATTGGATTGTATGCAATCTCAATTCATTCATTGTCAATCTGTGGTCCATCCCATTCATGCTTTACGAAAAACTACAACTACCTGACTACCATTAACAGAAAACGACACATAATAATTGTATCAGATTTACCTCTCTTGAGTTTGCTACTGTTGGTCTTCTTGCTGGGTTGTTGGTGTGTGATGGGCAGTGTGTGTTGTTTCTCATACAAAACAAAAACAATGTGAAAGGTCAGGCTTTCATCACTATGTCGAGTGAGGGCGCACTAAACATTTTTATTCCACCACTCGATGGTGGTGAGTCAGGGCGCGACACTCCCTTTTCACAATGATTTCTATCATAATTAATTATTATTTTTCAGTATAGACCATGTGAATTTCTGGTATTAGGTATTCTGGCAGGCAGGCAGGCAATATGGTCCGATGGGAAAGTTTAAATATTTGTGTCATACTTTCCCCATAAATCCAAGAGTTATGCATGAGTAAAAGCTGGACCAGTTTTGAGATGTGCCCGCCCCCTTTCATCATGCCAAAACATTAGACAGTGCAATCTCCATAATAAGAGGCTGTGTACAAAATGTGCCTGCAGGAAGTCCAGTCTCTGTTTGTGGCTCTGTAAACATGTGATGTCACGGGTCATATCGTCTGTAAACAATGGTGGCTTTACCTGCAGGTAGCCTCTTTAGGCCCACCCCTTAAAAAAAAACAAAAAAAACAAAAAAAACATGACCCCCCACCCGCCCCCACAAACTAGCAAACCCAAAATAGACATTATTTTTCACTATAGAAAATTATGGCTAGTCGGGATAGCGAATGGGGAATTTCAGGACGCTTGGTGTCGGCAGACTTTACTATAGGTAAAATGCATTGTTCTCGGTAATGTGCGCATGCTCAGAACTACGCAAACCACGGAAAATTACCTGGTAAGTCTGCTGCCACCTAGCGCCTAAAAGTCCCCATTGTACTGTGCTACTGACAATGTCCGCCGCAATTTTATAAAATTAATAGCATTAATTGATTCACATAAGGAGCATGATTATTTAGAAATAGTCTTGTCCAACGTGGTACTGCATTGGAATAGTCTCAGTGATTCACTAAAATCTGTACTTACTTTCGCAAACAAATTAAAAGCAATAGATGTTAAATTTGCATCGGGGATAAAGAATATTAATATGTGATTTTTACCCATAAAAATGGGTTAATTAATAAATTAAAAGCAGGTCTTAATTCTCAGTTAAGAACGAAAAGTTATGATATATTTTCCGGATGTTGTTTTGTCTTTGTACCCATACATGTACATGTTAAAAAAAAAAAGTAAATTACTGTTGTGATAGTCTGTTGGTGTGTTTGATTGTTTGTTCGTTTTTTGTCTGTCCGTAGGTACGGGAACGAAAGCCTTGCTTCACCATATTCCTAGATGTTGTCCTGTTTGTCATTATTTACTCAACTTCCGTGTAAATTGTTATTGTCTCGACTACATCTGTGGTTTGCCATTCAAATCAGGCCAATTAATTTTCATTATGACGTAATTTTGACGGAAAGAGCCAATTTGGATGGAAAAGGGAAAACAATATTGCAATGTCGTTTGGGAAAAAACAATCGCCACCTGGGTCAGCCCACAGTGCCCTGCTTGTGGAGTGGGTCACTTGGGGTGGCCCGAGGTGCATGACGTCACCACGAGAGGGCGAGTGTGATCGTTCGGTTAGCTCTTGTCAGGGGCTCACCCGAGTGAGCACCGCGGGGTGGACCCTAGCCTTTAGTCAAGGTGCACGCGGCACACCGGATAGCACGCACAGCCCCAAAAATGTAACGCACGAAAAAAGACTATCACAGTGAGCGGCGAAGCCGCGAAGCGCCTTTACTAACTCGTTTTGGGGGCCTTATGTTTTTCTTTACATTTGCCAACGAGTTTGGTGAGAGAAAATGTAACGAATTTGCATCGAACGTTTTTGTGTCGTCATGCAAATAATTGTATCTTCTTATTGGCCAGCAACTCACCACGCTAATGCATTATGCATTACATTTTCTCCCACCAAAATCGTTGGCAAATGTAAAGAAAAACATAAGGCCCCAAAACGAGTTGGTAAAGGTGCTTGCTTCGCCGTTTGCGGCGATAGTCTTTTTTCGTGCGTTACATTTTTGGGGTTGTGCGTGCCATCCGGTGTGCCGCGTGCGCCTTGACTAAAGGCTATAGGTCGACCAGGGAAGCTTATCGAACGCACCCATTAATAAAATCGGACCATGCCTTCTGTTTCCGTTCAAGTCGATTTATGATGTTCACTGGTCGTTCATCGGCTGCAATTTGTACTATAATTATTGTACTATTTGTCAGAGTCGATTGTCGATAATTTGTTTTTAATTGTTTTATTGTTACTTTTCTCGATCTGACATAGTGTAAATTCCTCAAACCTGCGGTTTGTAAATATTTCGCGCAGTGCCGCATTTCTGTCACGTCATACGCGTCGACTGCGCGGGAAACGCCCTGTTAAGCTATGTTATGTAGGCACACTTTGCGTGCCACCCTTAGTTAACTATGGTCATGGTAATTAAGAACCCCCCCCTTCCCTTTTTGGCAAATGCCTTTGTATTTTTGCATTGAAACAGTTGGATAAAGGAACGTTAATGTGGAGTGTGAGAATGTGTTGTAAAATTAAAAAGCAATGTGAGCTTGAGGAGAGAGGACGTGTTGAATGTGAATGTTAGGGTTGCCGACCAAACCAGCAGGCGAGTGGATACAGCCACCGTATCGGTATTGGGCCGGTCAGCCAAAGTTATGGCCGAGAGCCACCTTCGTGTACGTCAGAGTTGACCAATCTCTACAGCAACGGCAGTGTGACGCCAGAAGACTCCTCTCCAATTAATTACCGTAAGTTGAGTAGTTTTAACGAAAGTTGAGAACTAAAATGTGTTTTGATAAGTGTATTATTTACTTGGAAATGTCGAAACGGCTACGAAGTTTTACAAGGGTACGATGATGAACTGGTTTATTAATATGATTCAAGTGTTTGATGATTTAGTCAATTAATTTGTCGTGCTAACAGTTTCAGTGATAGGGATAATTTCCCTCAAAAACCTTTAAGTTTAGACGTGATGAAAAACATCAACGAAAGTGTTTGAAGTGGTTAACGAAATGATGTTGTATCAAGAATGTATTTATCTGATGTGCTTTTGATAGGGAAAACCCAGTATTAGACAGTTTGGTTAATTTCGTTTATAGATGACCAATTAACCCCTGGAATCAGCTACCCCTCTCACCGTACCCCAAGTCTGGATCGCAAGGACGACCACGGCAGGGACACAGAGTGTGGCGCTAATTGGGATTCACCCGCAAGACGGAGGTCCGCCGCCGGTGAAGGTTTTTAACGACGCAACGATTATTTTGAACATTGTTAATTGATGAAAGCTTAAGTTGTTCCAGTTCCAGTGTTGAAACTTAAGGCTTGGGGCCAGATTGGCAGAACCCGATTCATAGATTATTTATTTGTTTTACGTTGCCTATAAGTTGAGAAGTGACGCACAAAAAAAAGACGATTATACATTAATTTATTTATTGTAACTGTTGTGCGAGGAGTACAAGAACCATTCTGTAAAGCATATTATTTATAAGTTTATTTGATGTTGTGAGCTAATACAACCAATAGTTACTGGCGACCCGAAAGTCCGGAAGCCATCATTTCAGTTTATACCTTGATTATGTTGTAAATATTGTAAATACCCTAAAGATTTATTTTATAAGCATATTATTTACAAATAACTTACAGAGTTTACAGAAGGTAATAGTGAAAGACTTCTCTTGAAATATTATTCCATGAAATGCTTTACTTTTTAGAAACATTAAACAAAATTATCAATTCTCGACAGCGAGAATTACGGATTTATTTTAAACACATGTCATGACACGGCGAAACGTGCGGAAACAAGGGTGGGTTTTCCCTTTATTTTCTCCTGACTCCGATGACCGATTGAGACTAAATTTTCACAGGTTTGTTATCATATAATTAGGTTGTGATACACGAAGTGTGGGCCTTTGGACAATACTGTTTACCGGAAGTGTCAAATGGCTTTAAACTGTTTCTTTCTATACCCAGTACCTGTTACTTTTGTTATGGCATATTTGATGGCCTTTAAGAACATCTGTGATATTTGGCAACACATGCAAGCCTGTTTCACAATGTGTATTGTTAATGTACATTGTGTCCTTAATGTGTTAACCCTTCAAACCCAAAATAGTCATTAGCATAAAACCCCATTTGGTGACGAGTAATGGAGAGAGGTTGATGGTATAAAACATTGCGAGAAACGGCTCATTATGAAGTGACATAGTTTTCGAGCGAAGTAATTTTCCATGAATTTGATTTCGAGACCTCAGATTTATGTTTTGAGTCTCGAAATCAACCATCTAAACACACACAACTTCGTGTGACAAGGATGTTTTGTCTGTCATTATTATCTTGCAACTTCGACGAGCGATTGAGCTCAATTTTTCACAGGATTGTTACTTTGTGCATAATTATGTTGAGATACACCAAGTGAGAAGACTGGTCTTTGACAATTACCAATAGTGTCCAGTGTCTTTAACGGGCATCCTAGCTACGCCACTAAAGGAGAGATTTGGCGCCAGGACTGTGGTGACAGTGAGTGGATTAGTTGCTGGTATCTCCCTGATAACTGCGTCATTCCTACCAATCACCTTCATCCTTACCTCGTCAAGTTTGCTCTTTCTGAACAGATGTCTTAACTACAAAAACCACGACCTTGAGTCCAGGTAGGTCACTAACCCCTGTGCCCCACCTCAGTATTCAACTACACAACGAACTTCTTACGGCCAGGCTCTGTTGAAAGTTCAGTCATGACTAATATTGGCATAACATTAATAATAAGTTTTTTTTTTTTTTTTACAGGAGTACGACGAACAATTTTATGAATGTTGGTGACCAATTCACAATGTTAATGGAGGACTTACAATGCTTTGCTATCAAAGTGTTTATGTTATGGATTTTGTGGTTAGTTTAATATTTTAATATAGCAGAGACGAGATTCTCCTTTCGAACCGTAACATTTAATTCAATCGTTGTGCTTTGGTCACTATGAAGTTCAGAAGCTTTACAAAAACGTTTTGATTCTGGGTCCAGATGAGTCGTCTTCATCAAAATGTTGTCAGAACAAAAATATCATGGCTGAATCAAATGCTGCTTGGGCTGTGTGTGTTTGAATGGAAGTTGTAATTCAAAGGAAACCATTTTGTTTCGAGCCATTTAGCCATGGCAGAGAGCTTGATATCAGAAGTATGTAATCCTAAGTATTCAGTGAATACTTTCCTGTTGAAGAATAAGTTTACTCATACGGAATCCAGAAGATGCTTTTGCTGAGTGCTTCTACTCGGATGTTTATGCTTTTACTTTTTGCTAGCACTTGTTAGTAATTACTCCTTTTTATTCATAGGACCCAATGTTTCAATTTATTTATCCTCATCAGACGGCCTTCCACTCCATTCAACATATTTTGTATAGACTTTCCGCTTTACGTCACCTCAAATTAAAACGCAGTTCAAAAAATAACAATTGTTCTGCATGGCGAACAGCACGCGAGATCGCTTTGAAATTAGTTGGGTTAAATTTGCGTAGCGCCCTCTGTCGGTTTTACATTTGTATTTGTATTGAGCGGTATACAAGTGTCTAAATGGAATAGTGCAGATGAACCAGTGTTGATTTGGATTGTGGTTTAGTGAGTGACGTCATACAATCTCATCGAGTGTGTAACTCTGCCTGTCCAAACTACCTTCAATTTCTTTAATTATTGATGGCGGTAAATCTTGTCGTTGCCTATTATTTTGGTAAATAATATAAATGTTGTCGAATTATTTGCGCAGTTTTGAACTCAAGCTTTTAAATACCAACAGTTTGGTCAGCAACTGTTGTTTATACCCAAACATTGTAACAGAGAGGATCATTTATCTTCAATGTAATTTGGTCAGGTTAATGGTAAATGGTTGTTTAGGTCGAAAGTGCAAGAATACCAATATTAGGTTCCCATAATTATTTTCATTTTCAGCCAAATGTTGTAAATCAAGAAATGTGTAATTAAGTTATTCATCATAGTTTGCAATAAGGGAATTACAGAGTGACTATCGTTCATAAGTTCGTTGGTAGGATACAGACATTTACTTGCTAGTGTGGTCCTTTACCAATAAACAGTTTTCAGCAAGAAAGAAGTACTACTTTTAAGACTAGCAGTTGATGTTACATCTTTTATTAATGTCCTCTTTCTACAACAAAACATAGCAATAGTTCGACATTTTACCAGTGGAGCTAAAAGTAATTTATTTAATCCCTCCTTTAAGATAACATGTGAATACATGTTCACTGAAATTTTCTTTTTTTTAGTGACCCATCGGATAAAAAAAACATTGGGTACTAAATCTAGTTTAAAGTTGCTAAGGTTTAAACGTTGTATTTGTGGACGATTTAACACAATTCTTTAGTTTTACACAACCCGGGACTTTAACTGCAGGTTTATCAATGGTTAGTGCTAACCAGTAAGTTTAAAAGTATTAGTTATTAGTTATTAGTATAGTCAGTGAAAATTAAGTTTTTCATTAAAAAAGCATTTTAGAGCAAAATTTCAACGAAAGCCCCCCAAAAATGTTTTTTTTTGCCCTCTTAACTGTTGGTATTTTTGTTCCGAAGCTAAACAATTGAACGTTATTTTGTAAGATTTCTCTATAGTATAATTCGTGGATTTGCAAACCTCAATAATGGTGAAGGTCTGTTTGACATCAATTTCTTTTTTAAATTACTCTCCTTCAGTACGATTTTTTATTTGTTTTATCTCACATTTTAGACACCCCTTTGATTTTAACAAAGGCGTATTCTTCTTAGATTTTAGTAATGGGTTTGGTTTAACAAACAGTTTGTTATAATAGTAATAGACCCCAGCAATGCACAAGACAGAATATGAATTTAAATTTTGAACAAGATACTACATACTGTACATACAATACCACTAAACATCAATAATACCGATAGACTGTGTAAGTCGACTTCGAGAGAATTTGAAATTTCTGAAATCTCGAAAAAAAGCTACAGCTTGTATTATGAACTGCTTGTGTAATTGTAGAGTTCTGCTATAATAAAATTCCTCCATTGAATAGGGTCTATCGTAATAAGAACACATTAATTTTATCAACCATTATTTTTAACAATATTATTCGTTGTAAGTTTTAAAGAGAAATAATTCCACAATTTAGTTTTGAGTATTGAACAGTGAAACCAACGTTTCTTTTCAGAACCACCAAAACTCATTTAGAGATTATCATTACATGGTATGGCAACAGTGATGTGACCAACGCATTAAACTTATACGAACTTGCATTTAGGCGTAATTTTCATAGCTTTTGACTCACAGGTACCCGAAAGCTCAATAGTGACCTTTTCATCGTGAGACTTACACAGTATACACTCTAAAAACTCCCGGGTCAGAAATAACTTGGATTTGGGTCCCAGGGGGCTAGACCCATTTCTGGGTCTGTTTAACCCGGAATCCGTGTCAATGTGACCCGGATTCTGTATCATTGTGACCAGAAATTTGGTTAAATGCGGGGATTTTGACTCGGATTCCGGGACTCGTTGACAGGGATTCAGAGTCAAAGTGACCCAGAAATGGGCATGGCCCACTGGGACCAAAATCCGGATCAATTCTGACCCGGGAGTTTTAAGAGTGTAATATTTGTAACTACCAACAAGTTTACTTTACTCTACAACTCACAATCGAGGCACATAGTGTAAGATTTTAAAAGTGGCATTGACAAGTGTTTTTGATATTTTAACAACGCACCGAAGTAGCAGTTAGACCCTCTTCTTGAATGTTATAGAGCAGTTTTGACCCTTACTTGTTGGTTGTTAAGTGGTACCATTATTCCTAAACAATTTTTATAGGTCACACTTTACAGCCCCACTCCCCTGGTCATTATGTGTTGGCCTATTAGACTTTTGAGACGACCAGGATTCGAACCAACCACACCACCAACTCTTGCAACTATACTTTGAATCCTGCCAGTGAAAAAAAAAACCTTTAATCATAACTTGCCATTGATTTAAAATCGTACACGTTCACCAGGTATAGTCTGCTATAGCATATAGATCCCACTCTGCTCGCTAGCAAGAACTCCGACCAACATCAGAGACTTCATCAGAAACTGCTTTTATTAAAGTTTTTGCATTTCAGTTTTCTCTAGGAAAAGATACAAAAAACAAGTTATATTGATGATATGAGTGTCCTTAACTTATAAATTATAGCAATGATTGTTGGTGTAAAATTCTCACCATAATCTCAGGGATCCAAATGTTGTTTTAAGGGGCAGTAGGGGAAATAAATCATGTCTGAACTTTTGATGTGTGTAGGTAATGGTGGTGCAAATAATCAGGGAGGGGGGGGGGGGTCTACCTGGTCACGGTACTGGCTTCCAAGTCATTTGAGAACTTAAAATGAGTAGCTAAAGAACGTTATCATTGATCAGTTGATTTAATCTTCTAAAAGATCTATGTGCCTGACCTGTTTGAATTACATTAAGATTTTATAACAGGTAGATTAGTCTGCTTTGGTTGGTTCACCTGGGCCCAATTTGATGGCTCTGCTTACCGCCGAATTCTGCGCTTTTGATCACGATTCCCCGCTTCCCCGACTGTTGAACGACTACACTTGTATTTTCTAAAAGTTAAAACAAGTTACTATTTTGTAGTTTGTTAAGTTTGTTAATTAAAAAAAGAAAAAAAAAATGAACCAAGTAAAATTTAGACAAACCATCTTCATTCGAAAAATAACTTGGGATATCCATGTTTTCACATTATTTGTGACAATTGTAGTTGGCAGAACAAATTGTACTTTTGTGCCCTCTAACAAAACTATAATTATGCATGCAGTGTTTGCAAATTGTCCACGGTTGAGTAGTGCTGCAGTGGAGTAACTAAGCATTTCTTTCGATGCTTAGTGTTTCTCTTTAGATTTTCTCTCTTTTTCTGTCAGTTTTATTACCATCAGTGTACGGCTTTGTTATTTGTGAATAAAGTACGGCTGGTAATTTGTGGCTATACATGTAGTTGTTTAAAACCAGTTAAAACATAATAAGAATTCAGGTGTCTTTTTCAAGGTATTGCTAACTTGACATAGGGACTCGTCGTAAGTTAGTAACTAATTAGTATGCACTGGCAAGGCTCAGGGTTTGTCAGACAACATGTCTTTAGAGGGTGGACTTGTTATCTGTGCTGATCCTGCTGAGGCACGCTTCTTAGGTGGTGTTTTTGATTGAGTTGGATTGCTGTATCGGCACTTTTACAGGGATCATTGCCATTTTATTTGTATTGATCTCAGCAAAGATTTTAATCATGTCAAGTTCATAGTCACACAGCGTGGCATTATATGCAGCACCCACAGTGAAGTCAACAAACAACTGTTTGAAGCATTTTGTAACCATGTTAATAACATAGCTACATGTAGCTTGTAGCAAGTGCGTTTGTTTCAAGTATACTTTAAAAAAAATATATATTATCCATATAGGCCCTTGGCCTAATTCTTGGTTGAAGTTTTTGATTTTTTTCTTGCTTTACATTTTAAATTTGATGTACTTCATGCATGACTAGCCCCAATATACTAGTTCTTAGTACGCAATGCACTTTATTATTTGGCACCTGTATGGGGGCTACAAATGTACGCCCTGACTGCAATCAGCCATATTATTTGTAACAACACTCTGTCCGTACACTTAAAGTTACTGTGCAGTATGTGAACAATATGTGAGAAGTCATAATGATGGAGATGCTGAATAACACTGGAGGCATATGGGGTGCATCTTGTACATTTGCTCCATTAATTTATGGTGCCAAAACACTGGACTCCCTCCCTAGCATTCCAAAAACGAAGCTATTAAGAACAATTTTTTATCCACAAAGCTACATTACATGTACTTGTTTTATTGTAAAACTTGGTATCAAAATACTCCTCCATGCAGAAAACTTTGCTGTAATTGTCTATACTACCTTACTGCTTCCTCCAGTTTTGGTACTGGTTCACATCCATCATTATTCCTAAAAGACTTACAAACCCTTGTTCTGAAACTGTCAACAATTAGAACTCAAGTTCTAAAGTTGGTGCAGCTCATGTTTTGAGCTGAATTGTGAGAATATGAGTGAAGTTATGTTAATTTGTGACTGGTCGTGTTCTTCCTGCCTGGCTTAAGTGCATAAATGTAGATCATAAAATGAGTAGCAAAGAACTTGAATATGGCTGTGTTGAAGAATATATAGTTAATAAGTGGATGGTTAACAATTGATTATTATTTCACTGTGTTTCTTAAACTAATGCAACGTTAAGATTTGATCTAAGGGATTAGTTTGCCAGTTAAATTTTTAAGAAGAGAGAAGTCTGCTTTAGCCCCAGATTTTACTGTTTTATCTTACACTGTTGAACAACTTATATTTTTAAAAGTTAAAACAGTTACTATGTGTAGTTGTCATTAGTTTGTTCATTGTTAATTGTTAAGAAACATTTCCAAGCAAAGTTTAAACAAATCCTCCTCACTTGCACAATAACTTGGGATATCTATGTTTTTAAGTTTGTGACAATGGTATTTGGCAGAACAAATCGTAGTTTTGTGCCTTCGAACAAAGCTTTTAAAAAGTTGTAGTGTATGTACATGTACTGTCCACAGCTAGTTGAGGTAGTGCCAAGCTTACTGGTGGTCTGTGCTTGCAGCAAAGTGTTGCAACTGAAGACCACACATGAGTTTGGTACCAGTCAACAGTGCTGCAGTCAGTAGTATCCAAACCTTTTCTTTCCTTTGATGTGTTGGAAAAAATAGCAAAAGTAAAAGCAAGTTACTGTTTTGTACTTACAGTTTATTTCATGTGGAAAATATATGTTTAAAAGGCAAAATGTAAACATAGCATCTTCATTTGCTCATTAACTTGGAATATCCATTTATTTAAGACTGTGGCGATCGTAATTGGTAGTACAAAACGTCTCTCTTTGCCTTTAAACAAAATATAAAATTAGCACTGTCCACGGTAGTGCCAAACTACCTGGTGGTCCGCGCTTGCAGACATATACCGCCAGACTACCTGCAACCGCGGACCATCAGTCAGTCTGGTACCAGTCAACTGTGGACGGTCCACAGTTGACTGGTGGTCCGCGGTTGCAGACAGTGTATACCGCCAGATATACACTGTCTGCAACCGCGGACCACCAGTCAGTCTGGTACCAGTCAACTGTGGACGGTCCACAGTTGACTGGTGGTCCGCGGTTGCAGACAGTGTATACCGCCAGATATACACTGTCTGCAACCGCGGACCACCAGTCAGTCTGGTACCAGTCAACTGTGGACGGTCCACAGTTGACTGGTGGTCCGCGGTTGCAGACAACCGCGGACCACCAGTCAGTCTGGTACCAGTCAACTGTGGACTTTACACAGATAATGCAGGAGGTACGTAGGATCAGACTGTCCGCAGTTGGGTAGTGCTAAACTCACCGCGGTCGGCGATTGAGGGACCGCTAGCGGTGTGCACCGGTATTGCATGGATATTGGTGCGTGTCGGTTTTTTTGCGGGGGAACAATCATAACTCTTACCACACAACAATAAACAAAACAATTAAAACAACAAATTTCGAAAAAAACACAAATGTAACAGTGTTATTAATAACGTCCTCGGTTGATATGTACAAAACTATGCTACACACTGGCGTCCACGGTTGAATGTAAAAATAGCGAATAATAAAAAGGGGGTAATTAGCAGTTTAAATCAATCAATACTTGCTATATTTGTTTGAGGTGGACTGACTAGTGTTTTGTCTTCATTGTAGGCCTATACTATTCTATTTTGAGCACGTCCACAGATGCTGGGTTCTAAACGTTGTCCTCGGTTGGAGGTGAAAGCATGTAGGGGTGTTTTGTTTAGCCTTGTGTACTAAGCGAAATTTGCCTGAAATTTTGTACAATTTGCATTGTTATTTCTGTCCAGGTCAATACAAAGGTAGTTACCTTCAGGATAATCTATGCTGCAAAGCAACCACAAAATAATAGACTCTTTGAAATTTGAGCTACTGGTCGTCATTGCTGTATTTTTGAAAACATTTATTGAAACAATTATAACGAATATGGGATTTGAAGCACTGCTTGGTGAGGTATCATAGTAAAAATGGTATAACTTTGTGTATTTTGTAATTTTGATTTTTACCCATACACCGATGTGTGTTAGCACTGTATATTTGGTACTTTCCAGAGTCCTGGGAAAAATTATCACAGGCATATTACTTGGGTGGGATTCGAACCCATGACCCTTGTAATTCTAGAGCAGTGTCTTACCAACTAATTGCTAACACACATCGGTGTATGGGTAAAAACCCAAACTAATCTTTAATTATCCTTGATGCAAATTTGACATCAATTATTTGTGTTTTAACTTGCTGGGTAGATTACGTTTTTTTGAGAACTTGTCTTGCTACTCCCACAGATGAGTTTCTTACTTCATACCTCGTTTATTTTTTAGCATTTAAAGGCAATGGACAATTTTGGTAATAACTCAAAATAATTGTCAGCATACGAACTTTAATACTTGGTAACAAGCAATGGAGAGCTTTTGATAATATTAAAAATTTAGAGAAACGGCTCCCATTGAAGTAACATAGTTTTTGAGAATTTTCCAAGAATTTTATTTTGAGAAATCACAAGGAAATTTGGTTGGAAATTCTGTTGTTATCAAGAAAGAAATTGTCTTGCTTAGTAAATTTTGTGCTTAGCAGCTCTTTGAAATTGTGCCCTGGTATTATTATTATAGTATGGGTTCAGAGTAAAATATTTTGATTCTAAATGATGGAGCAGTCCTGGGCCCAATTTCATGGCTCTGCTTACTGTAAGCACGGAATCGGCGCTTACGAAGGCAGGGAATTTCGGCTTGCAGCAAGGGTATTAAATTGGTTAGCAGTGAATTTTGGCTACTCTACGCTACTAGGCATCCTAGGCTAGCGTAGAAATTTGGCGCCTTGCATGTAAGCAGGGAATCGTGATCGTAAGCAGAGCCTTTGATCGGTCGAGTTGGTATTTGAAAAGCGTTTGTAACCTTTTGTTATGAAATGCATATAGTTAGATAAAGAATATAAAATTAGAATATAACAATCCACACACGCATGCCTCGAAATTGCTAGGTTTTCCTTATACATCGCGAAGCAACACGGTCGGCCATTTTGTGGAGCCAAGATTTTGACTCAAAAAAAGGGCAGATGGTGTTAGCTCGCATCGTAAAACGAAAACCGTGCAATTTCGAGTGATACTTGTGTGGATCATTGTATTCCTCTTTTAAGATATCTTTCTAACCATAATGTATTTCATAACAAACTGTTTCAAACACTTTTTCCAAGTCAGCGAGTTCCTTTAACTTCAGCCCTTTTCACACTACTCTATTCCCTAGGGGGAACCCCAAGAATAACGGCCGGTAGATCAATCCATGATACCTCACATGGAATAATGCTTCTCCACCTAAGAAATAAACAATACAAAAAAAAGTTATTTAATTATTAAACAAAAAAATGAATGTATCGGCAAATAAAAGAGCATGTGATGAATTACAGCTTAAAACAAGCAGGGTTATTGCTGTGTGATTACTTCCTGCGAATGCGAATGCATTATGAATGTTGACGTCACAAGTTCGCAACAAATAATTCACAAAACTTGAGTTGTGCTCAACTCTCTTGCAAATATCGCAACGAAAACAGAGTTGTAGACGTCAAATTGACGCCAAATTGGTATCGCAAAAATTATGAACCAACGCGGAGCGATTACATAATTGGTCTACATGTTTCCACTAGCTTGCTCTAGTCATAGTAAGGAGACTTACCCGTAAGATTGTTGGTTGTTTTTGTAAAGCCTTCTCATACGACTCTCCCAGATACCATCTCAGTTTTGGAGTCATTCAGAGCGAATGAGTAAAGATAAAGTAAGATGAAACTAGACCTACCCGTAAGATTGTTGGTAGTTTCTGCAAAGCCTTCTCATATGACTCTACCAATATTCCATCTCAGTTTTGGAGTCATTTAGAGCGAATGAGTAAAGATAAAGTAAGATGAAACTAGACCTACCCGTAAGATTGTTGGTAGTTTCTGTAGAGCCTTCTCATATGACTCTACCAGATATTCCATCTCATCTTCTTCAACGTCATGCTTTATCATGTTAGTCTTGCCAGCATGCTCCAGCATCTTCAACAATTTGGGAACCTGAATAAATAATCACTTATGTCATTAATAATAATAATAATAATAAAGAATATTTATAAGGCGCCAAAATCCACCAAAATGAGGTGCTCAGGCACACAGGAGGGGGAACCACACACAGCAAGGAAAACGGGAAAAGCTATACATAAAAAATTACGGAGTTTGGCAACAAAATCTCAAAAAGTTTAAATTCTTTATACAAGGTGTATGCATTAACATTGAAATACAAACATAAAGGATGAGCAATTTCAATTTCCTTTGAAAAGCAGTTTTCGAATGGAGGTAAGAGGTGTATTTGTAACCAGGATGAATAATAACCCCCTCTTAAACTGAATTCGTCGATGTAGCATTACGTCACTGTTTGTATAAATATTCATCTCATGCAAATCACGCTCAATTCAAATCAGCTAACACCATTTCAAATCAGCTAACACACCATTGGCGACGCACTATATTTTCCCCTCATTCAAATACTGATCGAAGACAAGTCAGCATGTTATATTTCCCTTCGTCTTCTAGAATAAATAACAACACAAATAATAACTTGCAGAATAAATAACAACTCATGATAAACAACGAAAGCCGAGTCCTATTTCCCAATTGTTTGGCCTTAAAACAACTCAGGGCCACATACAGTACATTAAAAACAAAAAAAGGTTTCCCTAAAATCTTCCTGCAATGATCCTTAATTGGATGCAACGACATACCTCATATTCTTGAAGCAATGAATAAGCTACTCCTGTCTTGCCGGCTCTAGCCGTCCTACCAACCCGATGTATATACGTCTTGATGTAAGGTGGCATGTCATATGAGATGACGTATCTAGCATTCTCTATATCCATTCCACGAGCCATTGCATCCGAACAAATTAACCTGAATAAGAACATTTACAACATAATCAACAACTTAACAAAAAATAATAAAAGCCATGGCAACGGAACAGATTAACCTGAAATAAGAACATTGACAGCATAGTACATGTATCAATAATAATAATAATAGTTGGTAAGACACTGCTCTAAAATTGCAAAGGTCATGGGTTAGAATCCTACCAGAGTAATATGCCTGTAACTTTTTTCCACAGAAATCAGGAAAGTACTGATTATACATACCAATAACGTTCCCATAGTTTTAGAGTTTGTTTAACTCAAACAGTTAAGTAGGATTTAAAAACTTTGCATGGTGGAAGTATGTGAGGTTTGAGGTAACACCATGAGAAAATATCTTTTAAGTAGGGTTGGTTCTGAAAGTGAACCGGTTGTTGACAACTCAACACGTTTCCATCATTACGCTCTGATCGTCTTCTAAAACCCAATGCTCTGATCGTCTCCTGAAAACTGAGTTATCAACCACTGGTTCTTTTCAGGACTGAAGACAATCTGAGCATACTGAAAGAGATTTTGATTGAATTACACACCACTTAATAATTTTCAACTTTGAACTGTTTCAGTAAGCTCTGATCATCTCCAAAAAAACATATACTACGATTGTCTCCTAAGGACGATCAGAGCATAATGACACTCAAAAGAGATTTTCACATGGCATACTGCAAACAACACCCATTACTCAACAGTTACTCACAGTTCTATCTTGCCAGCTTTGAACTGTTTGAGTATCTGCCGTCTTTGTCCTGCCGTTTGATTGGATGAAAACTCTGCAACCTCAATCCCTCCAATCAGCTTGAGCAGATGGTAGAGACGATGTGTGGATTCAATGGTGTTTGCGAAACACAGGATCTGAGAGAGCTTCAGGGACTGGATGAGATGAAGAACGACTAAGGGTTTCTCGCCAGGCGTGCACTGGATGTAACGCTCCTAAACATCAGAAAATAGAATTAGCCAATGCAAACTGCTGAGGCACCTCGTCAAACTATCTCCTGGAATATTCAGGGAAGGCTTTATTTTGTTGGGAAAACCACAAACAGGTGACCTTGCTCAGTGGTAACCACGAACCAGGCTTCCAGTTGATAACAATCTTAGTGCTCATGGTCTAATCTTAAAGTCAGTGGACACTATTGGTAATTGTCAAAGACTAGCCTTCACAGTTGGTGTATCTCAACATTATATATAAAATAACAAACCTGTGAAAATTTGAGCTCAATCGGTCATCGAACTTGCGAGATAATAATTAAAGAAAAAGCACCCTTGTCACGCGAAGTTGTGTGCTTTTAGATGGTTGATTTCGAGACCTCAAGTTCTAAATCTGAGGTCTCGAAATCAAATTCGTGGAAAATTACTTCTTTCTCGAAAACTATGGCACTTCAGAGGGAGCCGTTTCTCACAATGTTTTATACTATCAACCGATTCAAGGCAACGTGTCCCTCTAAGCAAAACTTATTCATAGTTTCTTCATGGCCTGATGAATAAAACATACTTTGAGTCCAAATGGAGTGGTGAACTTTCCAACAAACTCCCCTCTTTCCTCCAAAGCTTCCTGACCATCCCCCTGCTTGTTTTCTTCTATTCTTCGACGTCACAACAGATACTATCAAACGAGGCTGGAATAAATTGAGCTGGGTCAACTTCTCTGGGTTCTGAGAGAGGGTTGCAGAAAACAGCAACTTCTGAAGCTAAAAATAGAATAACAAGCAAGTTTTAGTGTCATGTTCAATGCTTCTAATAAACACGTCCCTGTTTGCATCATGGATAGACCACTTTAGTCTAAAGCTCTTCATTTCACCATAATGTTGTGCCAAGACTGAGTGGGTTTTGAATCCCTAGCCCCGACACTTGTGTCCTTAGGCATGACAATTAACCATTGCTTCGTCCTGGATGGGACGTGAAGCCGTGGTCCATTGAACCCAGTGCACTTATTGAAAAGAGAAAGCGTTTGCCCCAGTGTTCCTGGCTGTGGCTGCTGTATGCGCCATAGCACCTTGTAAACCCTTATAAGGTGCTACATAATTGGGTCTCATAATTCACCTCTACAAAAACACACCTTTCTGAAAGTGTGTATATACTCAGCGCCTTGAGTACCTTGCTTTGTAGATAAGGGTGCTATATAATGTAAGACTCTGATATTGTTATAGATCATTACTTACTGGCATTTGAATCTTTGAACAGCTAGCTACTGTTATTGGTCCTGGAGTTTGCCTTCTACTATCCTTGTATGCACACTTCTCTACTTGAGCAATCCAATCCTGAGATATCTGATCCATCATTCGATCAGCCTCATCAATAACCTATAATCAATCAATTACACATTTATTGATTAACAACAAGACTCATCATTCGATCAGCCTTGTCAATAAACCTACATGTATAATAAATGTATTCAAAATTGATCATTCAATCAGCCTCTTCAATAACCTATAATCAATACATTCCGAATTGATTCACATACAATCAGCCATCAGAACTTTTGTTGTGCTTAGCAGCTCTATGAAATTGGGTCCTGATGTTGTCAGTAAAGCACACAATGATTAAACAAATTCATTTTACAACCCACATTACCAAGGCCGGTGATCCTGACCTGACGTGTACAAGCCTCGAAGCAGGTGGAGAGCACAGCAGAGAGACAGTCCGTATATTGAGTTGATCTTTATGATTAAAAATTGCTTTCATGGTGCGATTTAACAACTTTTCTAACTGCTTCACAATAACCTAAAAGCACATGTCTATGAACTTGTTATCATAAAAAAATAAAAGTGTTGAAAACTGCCGTTTGATGTTTAATGCACGTAAAAGACCCAGTGCACTTACAGTAAACAAGAAAGGGATTCACCCTGTGTTGCTGGTTTGATTGGCTCCATATTGCGCCACAGCACATTGTAAACAAAGGGAAAAGGTCTCACACTTATAAAAAAATAGCTCCACATACCTTACAGGAAAAATACAGACTGTTAGAGCGTCATGAGTGTCACTGAGGGATGTATTTGAGTGCTATACAAGCCACTAATATTGTTATGTTAAAGGCAGTGGACACTATTGGTAATTACTCAAAATAATTATTGGCATAAAACCTTTCTTGGTGCGATTAATGGGGAGAGGTTGATGGTATAAAACATTGTGAGAAACAGCTCCCTCTGAAGTGCCATAGTTTTCAAGAAAGAAGTAATTTTCCACGAATTTGATTTTGAGACCTCAAGTTTAGAACTTGAGGTCTCAAAATCAACCATCTAAACGCACACAACTTCGTGTGACAAGGGTTATTTTCCTTTCATTATTATCTCGCAACTTCGATGACCGATTGAGCTCAAATTTTCACATGTTTGTTATTTTATGCATATGTTGAGATACACCAACTGTGAAGACTAGTCTTTGAAAATTACCAATAGTGTCCACTGCCTTTAACAAACAATGAAAGACTGGTTAACCTGAGAAACAGCTGCAGCCACAGCCCTGAGAAACAGCTGTAGCCACAGCCCTGAGAAACAGCTGCAGCCACAGCCCTGAGAAACAGCTGCAGCCACAGCCCTGAGAAACAGCTGCAGCCACAGCCCTGAGAAACAGCTGTAGCCACAGCCCTGAGAAACAGCTGTAGCCACAGCCCCCGAGTTCGGCAAAGCCTTAAAGAACGTGGACACTATTGGTAATTGTCAAATTATTAAAATAAGTTAATAGAGGCCAACTTGCGAAATAAGACCAAACAGTACCATGCCAGTTATAAGATTTACTCAAAGCAATCAATATTTTTTGACATTATGCGAGGGGTTCAAGTTGGATACCGGCGATGGAGGCTTGCTGTCTTTAAAGTCACAGGACACCACTGGAAATTGTCAAAGACCACTCTTCTCACTTGATCTCAACATTATGCATAAAATAACAAACCTTGAGCTCAAAATTTGAGCTCAATCGGTCATCGAAGGTGCGAGATAATAATGAAAGAAAAATAACCCTTGTCACACGAAGTTGTGTGCGTTAAGATGGTTGATTTCAAGACCTCAAGTTCTAAATTTGAGGTCACGAAATCAAATTCGTGGAAAATTACTTCTTTCTCAAAAACTATGGCACTTCAGAGGGAGCCGTTTCTCACAATGTTCTATACCATCAACCTCTCCCCATTACTCATCACCAAGAAAGGTTTTATGCGAATAATTATTTTGTGTAATTACCAATGGTGTCCACTGCCTTTAAGCCTTGTTCATACTTCCTGCGAATGAAATGCGAAGAAAATTTTGACCTCACAGGGCTGTTTTCGCCGAGAATGTTTAGCAGGATGTGAGTACAAATCAACTGACGCAAACTATCTGTTGCAAATTTTTGACGTCAAAATTGTGGCAAGAAGTATGAACCAGGCCTAAAGGACAAGTCCACCTGCAGGGATAACAAAAACGATAATGATCATGGCGCAAAGAGAATGCATTCTATTGGTTGAATGAGCGTGTGCGTATTCTGCTTGGATCAAATCAACCAATACAATGTGTTCTATTTGTGTCGAGATCATTATCGTTTTTGCTATCGCTGCAGTGTGACTCTGCCTTTAGACAGTTACATGGCATGCATGTAGTACTTACCAAAAATCTGAGATGTTGGAGAGAGAAGCCTTGAGTCTTATTAATGTGATCCACAAGCCTGCCAGGGGTAGCCACTACTATGTCACACTGGGTCTCTCCATTACTAGTCAACCAGAAATTATATAATGTTATGTGCATGTTAAGGCTACATTATGAAGTTTCTTTGTCATTGTCTAGGACGCATCTGTTTCATTTTTAAACAATAAAAATTGCTGCCACATAAAGTTTCTCAGAAGATGATGAGTGTGTAAACCTGGGGGTCGCACGGCTGTTGCCCGTTGTTCATACTCCTGTCGATGACTAAAGCAAGCTAGTCTACTCCGTGGTAGAAGAATATAAAGCAAGACAGTTTTCTAAAGAACAAAATCTACCTGGCAAGTAGGCACACAAATGGTTTTACCGCAAATCAAATATATACATTTAACACACATAAATATTACCAGCGTCTTGAAGTCATTCTTACCTTGTCTCAACCAACATTCTTTGCTCCTGGCCAAATTTCTTCAGACCACCAACCAGAGCAGGTTTAAGACTGGTTCCTTTACAGAGTGAAGTGAAGACTTTGTGGACCTTTTGGGCTAGATCATGGGTTGGCAAGACAACCAGAGCACGGATACGGGGTACCATTCTGTAAAGCAGGGCCTGGGTTCAGCCGAAAAAAAGGGGGAAATGAATACTGTTTTAATCATTTATGGACAACACTTTTATTTTGTCAATTTGTCAAAGCCCAACAAAGTACATGTAACTATAAGAAACCTGCAGAACGCAACTTCCAAGGTATTCATTTGGTAATTGTCAAAGATAGGAACATCAATATGCATCTCAACATCAAAATATACATGTAACCATCAAATAAGAAACCTTGGAAAATTTGGGCTCAATTGGTTTTAATCAAAGTTACATGTTGCATAGAATTGTGTGATTCCACAAGCCTTTGGAGCCTTTCTCAGTTTCAAATTTGGGGTTGAACAACCTCCTGCTCTAAAACTTTATTACTGCTAAATGAGATAATTTGTGACATTTAGTAGCAAATATGTCCACAAAGGAAGAATAATTTCTCCCAGAAATGCTTCTCAGAATCAAACTTATTTTATTTTTAAACTCCTGTCTTTTTTCATATTCACCTGGAGCACTACTTCAGAGTGAACTGACTCTTAACCCTTTGCACGCTAACGGCGACCACAGTCGACGATCGTGTTTATTCCTTGCGCGCTGTCGGCGACTCCAGTCGCCCAGCAGTACTGCAAGTAAATAGGTGAGGAATTCTGGGAAACTATTGACCCCTGACCCTCATCCAGCTGCATGTATCTAGCTGTACATGTGTGCAACGATATTTCATAATAAAAAAAAACATCTTTTGTCTCAAATTTTCTCACAATTTCCGATCAAAAAGCTGTACGCTAAGACAAAATGCGGACACAATGGACGTCCATGCAGCATTTCTGGAAAACTTTCAGGACTCAGACTCCGGAGAATTAGACTTTGAAGAGCTTTTTTCGAGAGATTCTGATGTGTTGAAAATGCTGTATGTGTACTGTGTACGTGTACTGTGTACTTGTCAACGATAACGATGTACATGAACACGACACTGGGTCTGCCGGCAGCAGCGATGGGTCTGGATCGGACGATGGCCCCGATGAAAATCGACAGCAACTGGGCTTGATAGAATAGTGGTAATAGTGGTAATGAAATAAGCGTATCTCGGTTATTCTTTATCCAAAGCCCATAATGTTTACTGCAATAGATGGGAATTAAAATACTGAGTAAAAAGCTTATTTTGCAACTTAGCCCAAAACACTTTCTTCACAGAGTAAAAGTCTTGAAGAAAAATGGATGTGCATTTTAGTAGCCCCACACAGGAAATTCAGCACCAGGGGAATACTGTGTGTACAACCTGCTGTAAACCATATATGTACTACAAAAAACCGATAGTAAATGTGTACTTCGAAACAAGTAAGTTTGCATTGCCATTAATTTTAAGAATGTTCACAAATCGTATACCTTCCCTTTAAAGACACTGGACACTATTGGTAATGGTCAAAGACCAGTCTTTGCACTTGCTCTATCTCAACATATGCATTAAATTACAAACCTGTGAAAATTTCAGCTCAATCGGTCATTGAAGTTGCGAGATAACTATGAAAGAAAAAACACCCTTGTCATACGAATTTGTGTGCTTTCTGATGCTTGATTTCGAGGGAACTGTTTCTCACAATGTTTTATCCTATCAACGGCTCCCCATTACTCTTTACCATTAAGGTTTTATGGTAAAAATTATTTTGAGTAATTACCAATAGTGTCCACTGCCTTTAAATGTTGCATACATACGTGTACCTACCTGAACAATAGGGATTGCAAATGCCAGGGTTTTACCGCTACCGGTAGGTGCAGAGACACATACATCTCTTGGACGGTAACCCACATCTCCAGTTTGAATGCCTAGTCTAACTTAATCAAGAATCACTGGTATCACGTGTCGTTACACTGCAATAAAAGAAAGTTCTGTCACAATAAACTTCAGTTTCAAATTTTGGTAAACCATGTTTGTTTTAAAAAAAGAAACAAGATAACTATAGCAGGAACAGTGCAACTTGGTTTTGAAAACTGTGGGAGTCAGTAGGGATTTAAGTGAAGATCACATATTTCTAGCTGATTTTTGTTTTATACTCCTGAACTAAACTCACTGATTGGTGAGAACCAACATTTTAAAATATCTTCTGGCGTGTATCGATAGCCAACAAAAATCATTTAGAATGGGTGGTAAGGATTCCAAAACGCAAGTTCTAGCAGCGGAATTTTAGCAGCGCAATCTAGCAATTTGAGTGTCCGGCAGTCCGTAAAGTGGTCCATTGCAATTATCTATGACGCACATGACCCAGGAAATGAACCAATATTTCAGTAGATTTCATATCCAGATAATGTCTGATGGAGCCAATTCTATGAAGAGCAAACGAAGCAGCACAACTATTGCTGGCATAATGGTTCAGCAAAATATTGTCATCAAAGTGAATATTGAGAAGGTTGCAGGCACTTGCAACTGGGTAGTAATGGAACTACATGTGTATTGTTCAATTTGATGCTAGAGTTAGGACTTAAGCCCAATTCATACTTCCTGCGAATGCAAAGCGAGTCTTGATGTCACAAATTCGCAACGAATAATTCACAGCAGTTGAACTCTGCTCGACTCACTTCTGAATAACGCTGCAAAAGGAGGGTTGTGACAGAATTCACGTCAAATTTGCTTCGCATTCGCATGAAGTATGAACCGGGCTTAACAGGTATGTGACGACTGGAACAATTATTACCATTGGTTTCATTCTCATTTAAAAAAACAAAAGGTACAACAATTGACAAAAGTGTGTGATATTTGTTGACATGTTAAATGTTCGATTCAGAAAACAGTATTAAGTCTTTACCAGGGAAAAGACGCATCACACCATCATCCTGTAGTCTCTTCACAAGCAGTGAATCCAGTTGTTTCATCTTGTCCACATCTACACTGTGTTTCTGAAGGTCATGTTCAATCAGCATTGGACGAGCCAACCAATCAGGAAGCACTCTAGTGACCTGGTCAAAGTTCAAATGTCAAAAGTAATAAAGCATCACATCAATTAGACCAATGAGTATTAAGGTTGGCTCTGTGGTTTCATCCCTGCCTTTCACTGTTTTGTATTTAAGATTTTAGACCTAATTTACAAAATGTATCTGAGTTTCCCTCCTACTAAGACTAGTACATTTTTTGATCATCCTTTCAAACCAGGTAAACCTTCAGGCACAAAAGTCAGAATTCAAGTCACTTTTGTTGAAGCGATGGAAGTTGACAAACAAGTTTATCACTTGTTAAATTGGAAGGGAGCAACTGATTCCATCAATTGTCCAGCCAAAATAAAAGTATATTACTACGTAGATGCTCTACATGGTAAACATCAAACCAGCATCTGACGTGTGATGGTGAACGGCTCTCAGTCATAAATTGTATGGCATATGTAATATTTATTGAAAGTGAGTTTTACTGCAGAGGCTGTATACTCCCCAGGGAGCTGAAATAGTTTAAGGAATGAACTAAATGGCCCAGTGTCCAGGGGTATAGTGTTAGAAGCTTTTTGAGATACCTTTCTGGTGTGAAAGGTGCTATTATACTGGTTAATTGTTATCATCATTATTAATGTTATTGAGCAAAGTTTACCTTCTGTTTCTTCTTATTTTTCTTGTCACCTAGAATTGTAAAGTCCTCTGCCATTTCTTGTTCATCCTCAATCTCATCATCAGAAATGGCAGACTTTGACCTCTGACCTACATCTACCTCAGTGTCATCATCCTCTTCAACGTCAACTCCAATTTCCATTTCCTCAGTTACGTTACTATGGTTACCATCATCTTCATTTGGGATAATCACATCACCCTTTTTACTCTTTTTAATCTTTTTAATCTTTTTGACACGTTTGTTGTTCACAGATTCATCTTCATTGTTAACATCTGATGAACCATCTTTGTTAACATCCTCACCGGAGCCATTTCTTAAAGATGAAACTTCTTCTTCATCACTCCCTTCTGATGATTGAGTCTCAGCGATGCCTGAAGAGCTCTCATCAACTTTTCTTTTCTTTGCTCTTTTAGAATCGGATGGAATTGTACTCCGCTTACGAGTCTTTGAAGTAGTTTTGCTCTTTACTTTCTCGTATCTGATGTTTTGACCAACTCACTGCTACTACTTGTTAACAGTGCTTGCTCGACTGTTTTACTTTGTTTGATCTCTTTGCTGCCGTCTCTAGCTTTTATAGCAGTTTCACGGTCTCTAGCCTTTGCGTACAACTTTTTTAAGATGACCTTCGGTGCTACACTTTTCTTCTTGGCTGACGTTTTCTTCTTCTTTGTCTTTTCACCAGCTCCCCTTTTGGCCGGTGTTTCTTCTGCCTTCTCGGAAATTTCATCATGGGAAACTTCTGCAAGGATTTTGCTGCTACTGTTGGTGTCCGTCGATGCCTGCTCAAGACTTTTTCTTTTTCTTGCTTTGGCTTTTTCATGCAACCTTGTTAAGATAGCTTAAGAGGATGATCTTTGAGAGTGATCTCCAACCATAAACCTGTACGTACATCACAAAACAAAAAAAGTCTTGGTATTATTGCACGGTAGATATACATGGGGGTTAAGTAGAAACTTCAGCGATCAATTTCCACGACGCGTAGGCCTAGTACGTAAAATACACTATTATGCGGTACTGATATTTGCCATCTTGCCCTTGAGCTAATTATTCAATATGCAGGAAAGCGCCCTCTGTTGTCTACATCATCATGTATGTTGAGCAAGCTCTGTGAAAAAGCTAGAAGGCGGTCGCTGGTTTTGCCGCTTTGTTTGAGATACATTTTTTACAAGAAAAAAACTAAATATTTAATTGTTATTAGTATACTACAAACTAAATCAATCATCAATGTACCTGTAAGTAACCTTAAAAACTTATGAAAATTCTCTTTTAGCTAATAACATAATAAGTACAAAATAATAATAATACTTACACAGTTCTATTTATTATTTTAATTTTAGTAATAGTAACAAATAGTAATTAGTAGTATGCCTCTTTTGATTTGAGGATTTTAAATGTTGGCCTATATTGGAGGAGTTGACGGCGAGTTGGAGGCAAGTTAGTAGGACCCCCGAGGGTTGGGTGTGTGCTGTGGCCGATTAAAATATAATTTATATTATATTATAAATAACGTGTAAACTAAACGCTGCGATGGTAATTGATTGGAATTGGACTTGGAAAATTGGAGGATTACAAAAGTAAAAAATTACTCGAAATAGTTTTTAGCATAAAAACTTACTTGGTAATGAGCAATGGGGAGAGGTTGATGGTATACAAAATTGTGAGAAATGGCTCCCTCTGAAGTGACGTAGTTTTCGAGAAAGAAGTAAATTTCCACGAATTCGATTTCGAGACCTCAAGTTTAGAATTTGAGGTCTCGAAATCAAACATCTAAACGCACACAACTTCGCGTGACAAGGGTGTTTTTTCTTTCATTATTTTCTCGCAACTTTGACTACCAATTGAGTTCAAATTTCCACAGGTTTGTTTTTTTACGCATATGATCAGATACACCAAGTGAGAAGATTGTCTATGTCAATTACCAATAGTGTCCACTGCCTTTAATAACAGTAATAATAAATCAAATAAAGCGCTGGTATCCAGAACAAAATATTTCTATCCCCATAAGCTTTCAACCTGGAAGGTGGAATGGCAAACTGGACCTTAAGGATCAAATGCAGCAGAAAGGTCAAGTAACACCAAACTTACAGAGAGTTTCTTGTCAATATCTCCAAGGATACTATTTTAAACAAATCGTTATTATGCATGTCTTACCTAAAAACACAAATGAAAAACGTATGAGAACGTCTCTGATTTAATAATAATTATACTAATTGTGGCTTTTTATAAATAGCGCACATACACCTGTCACTCAGTGACGCCAAAGGTGCTTCAACATTCAGTATTTCCTGCAATGTATGCGGAACAACGTTTTGAGGAATGAGACAGACTCCTTTGCATAGCATTATGTTTAGAATTTTTAGCATAGATAGGGTTAGAGGCGTCTGTCTCCTGAAAAGGTCAAAACATTACCGATGCAAGCAGGGATATAGGCCTATGTAATAGGTAACTATTAGTTCTCTGTTGGCAGGACAGACGTATCTCCATACTTTTGTTTGGGCACTGGCCTGGTGACCAGTCTTTTTTCTTTGTCCTTTTCTTCCACTCTGTACTTTTTAACATGCGCCTTTGATAATTTTGTATGTAAGGGGCGCAATATAAATTTAAAATATTATTATCATTATTATTATTAATTGTTTACAAGGTGCTGTGCTGTAGTATGCTGCCAATCAAACCAGGAACACCGGGGCAAACCCCTTCTATTTTCGATAAGTGCACTGGGTTCCTTAATGTGCGTAACACAACTCCCAGGACCAACGGCTTTGCATCCTTTACTGGTCTTTGAAAATTTCAAAAGGT